>NC_091476.1:34844264-35131764 GCF_036971445.1 Narcine bancroftii | reverse complement strand
TGAAAGTGCCAACCATCTGGTCCTGAAGACTTATCTACCCTTAGACCATTTAGCTGTGAGCATTTTCTCCTTTGAAACAGTTACTGCACTCACTTACTTTCCAAGATGCCCTTGGACATCTGGCACAGAGCTGTCTTCCACAGCTAACGTCTTCCACAGCTAACGTCTTCCACAGCTAACGTCTTCCCCAGCTAACGTCTTCCACAGTGAAGATTAATGCAAAATATTCATTTAGTGCCTCAACCATTTCCTTGTCTCCCATAATTATTTCTCTAGCATCATTTACGAGTGGTGATATATTTATTCTCACCTCTCTTTCACTCTTTACATAGTTGAAGCTTTTTGTAACCTTTTGATATTATTTACTAACCTACTTTGACACATTAACTTTTCCTTCCTTGTGAGTATTTTATTTGCTTTCTGCAAGTTTTTAAAACTTCTAAATCCTCTATCTTCCCACTATTTTTTTTTCCTTTTGCATCCTCTCTTGTTTTTTTTTAATGTTGGTTTTGACTTCCCTTGTCAGCCACAATTGTGACTTTTTTTTTCATTTGAATATTTCTTCTGTATCTATCCTGCACCTTCCTAATTTCTTACAGAAACTCCATCCATTGTTACTCTGCCATCATCCCTACTAGTGCCCCCTTTGTTGGCCAGTTTCTCTCTCAAGCCACTGCAATTCCTTTTATTCAACTTCAACACCAACACTTCAAACATTAATTTCTCCCTTGCTAAATCTCAAATTGAATTCAATCATGACATCTTTAAGGGGTGGTGCTTCAAGAAAGCAGCATATATTAAGGACCCTAGTTCATCCCCTTTCTCAGTCTTCTACATCTCATCAGGAATGAGGTACAGAAGCTTGAAGACACTGTGGTGGTACACCACAGGCCTACTGCAGGGGGTAACCTCTGTACCTGCAGGAGTGTAGGGGACAGGACAACACCTGGCCAGCTGTCAATTAGTCAGCCTGTATGGATCAAACCCCACCCGGTTGGGTGTCAATCACCCTCCGGGATATAAGCCTGTGCCGGCTTCCCGAGGCCTCACACAGAGTTGCTGCAGCCGCAGCCAGCCTGGCTTTGTGGAAGTCTTTGTGGATTAAATCCTGTTGTACAATCTTTACCTTGTGTGTGTCTGATTCTGTCTTACAGCGCACCACAATTTAATACACAAAATTTTCCGACGGCTGCCATGGAAAAACTCCTGAGCGCAGGGAGCCTTGTGGTCGACACACACCACCCGGAAGCCCAGACACGGTTCGAGATCTGCAGCACGCGGTCGAGGCAATCATCGAGGCACACGAGGGTGACATCCTGGACTCTAATCGGAAGAGGTTGGTCCTACTCCAGTCAAAACTGGGTCCCCGCATCTTCCAGGTAACCAAAGGCTGCTCCACATACAAGAGCGCAATGGACACCCTCGAGAACTTGTACAAACCCCTCATGAATGTGGTCTGTGGAAGGTATCTCCTCAACATCCGAGGCAAGCAACCCAGGGAGATGGCTGAGCCTTACCTGGGACACTTGCAAGAGTTGGCCCGACCATGTCTGGCTAAACCTGGGGTAGTTGTAGAAGAGGTCAAGAGGCTGATCTGGGATGCCTTCGTCCGAGGGCTATGCTCGAGGGCCATTTGGCAGAAGCTGTTGGAAGACAACATCTATGCCCTAACCAGGACTGTGTAAGTGGTCCAAACCCTGGAAGCAGCAACCCTGCATGTCAAAGCGTTCAATTCCAGGTTCCCCCAGGCTCTCTCATGGCTCTCTCACACTGCAGCTGCAGCCCCAGGCTGAGCTAGGGAGGAGAACATCGCTGCGACGGGCACCCGGCACCCCTGTAAGTAATGTGGGTCCTGGTGTGGGTCAGATCGACGATTGTGCCAAAACTGCCCAGCTAAGAACCAGTATTGTTCCCCATGCAGCAAGAAAGGCCACTTTGCAAAAGTGTGCCTCTCTAAACCTGCCGGAAGCTCAGTGGCCCTCTATGACCTACCTACCTCCCCTGCGGACCCCCCACGTGTGAGTGCTGGGCGGCACCATTGTCCCCGCGACGACTTCCCCCTTCCCCGACTTCGACCGCACAACATCCTGCCCCACCAGTGACCATCACAGCATGTGCCATGAACATCTGCACCAGCCCCCACCCTCGCTGGCGCGGCTCACTGAGAACTACAGCGACGTCACTTCCGGCTCACGGTGTGACATCACTTGTGGCTGATGTAACAACGTCACTGCCACCGGATGTGATGATGTCACTTCCCCCGGCACAGCGGACACGGCTGGGGAAGGAGGCCAGCCACTCAGTGGCTCCCCACGTGCCGCCGCCATCTTGGGCCATGCAGCGCCTGACACAGAGGGCCCCCGACGATGTTCAGAACGACGTGGTCAACACGGGCAATGACCAGGCCGCCCTATTGATGCTCCCAATCCCTCCAGATAGCGAAGACTCTGATTCTGAGATGGTCCTGGCCACTACCACACTGACCAGGGACATCCCCCACGATCTCGGGCACTCGATGATGGACGTGTGAATCAACGGGCAGGTAACAAAGTGCCTGTTGGACAGTGGCAACACCAAGAGCTTCATCAACCCAAGCATGGCCCGCTCCCTAAGGTTAAGGGGCCAGGACCCCACCACATGCTCGATCACTCTCGCCACCAAAGATGAGACTGTTGGTACCCTCGGGCGCTGCTCGGTTGATATAATGGTGGGAGGGGAGACTTACACAGGATTCAGGATCCTGGTCATGCCCAAACTCTGCGCACCACTCCTCCTGGGCCTGGATTTCCAGTGCCACCTGCAGTGTGTCACCCTTGCCTTTGGGGGGCCCCAACCTCCACTCACATTGCACAGCACACCAACCTAACAGCCCCGGCCAACTTGCGGCCTCTCCACACTGTGCATTACCCCACTGGCGCTCTTTCCACATTTTGCGCTAGGCTGCAAGCTGATCACCGCCAGAAATAGGCGCTATTGGACTGCAGACAGGGACCATCAAGGTGGAGGTGCGGCGACTCCTGGCGGAAGGTGTTATAGAGCCCAGTAACAGACTTGGAGAGCACAAGTCCTGGTGATCAAAGGGGGAAGTAAGCTGAGAATGGTCATGGATTACAGCCAGACAATTAACCGGTACACGCAGCTGAGATGCCTACCCCCTGCCGAAGATCGCCGACATGGTCAATGAGATAGCCCACTACCAGGTTTTCTCCATGATTGACCTGAAGTTGGCGTATCACCAAATTCCTATCCACCCGAAGGACAAGCCCTACATCGCCTTTGAGACGGATGCGCGTCAGTACCAGTTCCTCCGGGTTCCTTTTGGGGTCACGAACGGGGTTTCCATCTTCTAGCGGGAGATGGATCACATGGTAGACTGGCACAAGTTGAAGGTGACGTTCCAATATCTGGATAATGTCACTATCTGCGGCCGTGACCAGCAGGACCACGATGCTAACCTGGAAAAATTCCTCCTGACGACCGCGGAGCTGAACCTCACTTACAACAAGGAGAAGTGTGTGTTCAGCACCATCCACCTCGCCATCCTGGGGTACATCATGGCCCATGGAGTCATGGGCCCAAATCCACAAAGGATGGGCCCATTAATGGAGTTTACCCCTTCCCCGCACACTAAAGACCCTCCGCAGGTGCCTGGGCCTATTCTCTTATTACTCGCGGTGGGTCCCTCACTTCTCGGACAAGGTCCGCCCACTGGCCGAAGCCACAACTTTTTCCCCTCCCACCTGAGGCGCAGACAGCCTTCACCCGCATCAGGCAAGACATCGCGGATGCCAAGAATGCAGGCTGTTGATGAGGACTCCTTGTTCCAGGTGGAGAGCGATGCCTCTGAAGTGGCCCTCGCTGCTACCGTCATCCAAGGGGGGGCCACCCTGTCGTCTTCTTCTCCAGGACCCTCCATGTCTCCAAGCTAGGGCACTCTGCCATTGAAAAGGAGGCCAAGGCAATTGTGGAAGCAGTCCACCACTGGCGGCACTACCTGGCCGGCAGGAGATTCATGCTCCTCATGGACCACCAGGCTGTGGCATTCATGTTTAACACTACCCACAAGAGCATGATCAAGAACGACAAGGTCCTGCGCTGGAGAGTCAAGCTGGCAACCTACAGCTATGACATCCAGTACCGCCCCGGGAAATTTAACAAATCCCTGATGCCGTCTCTCTCACCTGCACGTCTATACATGATGACAGGTTGCAGGCATTCATGAGTCCCTCTACCATCCGGGCGTCACCTGGTTGGACCATTTTGTTAAGTCCCGAAATCTGCCGTACACCATCAGGAATGTCAGGAACATGACCGAGGCCTGTCGAGTCTGTGCGGAGTGTGACCCCCCCAGGCCCACGTTGTAAACGCTACTCAGCCTTTCGAGCATCTCGGCATGGACTTCAAAGGGCTCTGCCTTCCTCGAACTGAAACGTATACTTCCTCAAGGTACTGGACAAGTACTCACGCTTCCCTTTCACCATCCCTTATCCGGACACCTCCATGGCCACCGTCATCAGGGCCCTGGGGAAGATCTTCATGTTTGGCTACCCTGCCTTCATCCACAGTGATCGGGGATCTAGTTTCATGAGTGACGAGCTGCGCCAATACCTGACGGCGAGGAGCATTGCGACCTGTCATACGACAAGCTATAACCCAAGAAGCAACGGGCAAGTGGAACACGAGAATGGGATGGTCTGGAAGGCAGTCCTCCTGGCTCTCAGGTCAAAAGGGTGGGCTGTTGAGTGCTGGCAGGATGCCCTGCCCAAGGCGCTCCATGCCATTCGGTCACTGCTGTGCACGGCTACCAATGAGACCCCTCACGAACTTCTGTTCTCATTCCCCAGGAGGTCGGCGACTGGAATGTCACTCCCAGCATGGCTCATGTCCCGTGACCTGTGCTTCTGTGTAGGCCTGTATGGACACACAAGGCTGAAGCCCTGGTAGAGCAGGTTGTTGTCCTTCATGCAAACCATAACTACGCTTACGTTAGGTTCAGCAGTGGCAGGGAGGACTCTGTCTCAACCAGGGACCTGGCACCAGCAGGAGCACCCACCACACCACGCCACCCTCCAACCCAGGACAATGCTGTCCGGGCATACATCCCCGTCCCCAGGCAGCAGGGCCTCCTTGACCACCATGGGCCCACTTCAGCCTTCGGAGATTAACCCGCCCCCATCCCTCCAATGCGACCTGCATACGTCGACATGGACCCCCTGACCACCCCTCCTCGCAGCACCACACCAGCCACACACACCCCTTCCACCAATCCCCCCCCCCCCAACTTCCCCTCTGATCAGTGACCAGGAGCCAGTCCTATGACGGTCATAGAGACGCCAGCGGCTGCCAAATTGTTTCAACCTGTAAATATTGTATTTACATAGAGGGTGCGATTCCTTGTTACTGCCCCCGGGACAATTTTAAAGAAGTGGGTGAATGTGGTGGTACACCACTGGCCTACTGCAGGGGGCAACCTCTGTACCTGCAGGAGTGTAAGGGGACAGGACAACACCTGTGAATCAGTCAGCTTGAATGGATCAAGCCCCACCCAATCGGGTGTCAATCACCCTCCGGGATATAAGCCTGCGCCAGCCTCCCGAGGCCTCACACAGAGTTACTGCAGCCACAGCCAGCCTGACTCTGTGGAAGTCTTTGTGGATTAAAGCCTGTTGTTCAGTCTTTACCTTGTGTGTGTCTAATTCGGGCTAACAGCGCACCATAGACACACACTCAACTTTACAAAGCAAGCCCCTCCACCGTGAGATTTCTGAACAAACTATCAATCTATGGACGTGCGTGTGTGTGTGCGTGTGCGTGTGCGTGTGTGTGTGTGTGTGTGTGTGTGTGTGTGTGTGTGTTTTTAAAATCTTGTATTTGCTTCATTGAAATTTTATAATAAATTTTGCACCTTGTTCTGTGCTACTACATAATTTCATGTCACGTTCATGATAATAAACTTGAATCTGAATTCTGTTCCTGAATATTTTACTAATTATTAATAATATTTATTTTAACCTGTTTCTAAATATTGTGTACATGTATCATTGTCTGTATGTGTGCTATGTCCGATGGACCGGAGAATACTGTTTCTAGTTGAACTGATACAATCGGATGATAACAAACATGGAGTTGAACTTAAAAGTTAATGAACACAACAAAGGGAGCATCTTTCTTCATTCAAGTATTTGAATGCTGCTACAAATAAAGGTTCAAGAAAAATGCAGGGCCACAGATTTGAAAATCAGTTGAACATGAAGTGGAGCAAAATTACACATAAAAATTGATGTGCGACTTTTGGTTCACATATAAAATGCAGTTTCCCCCATGAAATTTGCCTCAATGAATTGGGAATTTGAGGGAGTCACGTGATGGAGTAGTGGCCGGACGGTGAACTCCAGCCCTCTCCAGAAAAGTCGGGAAAAACAAGAGAAAATACAAAGGCACAGAAATACAAGTTAAAGAAAAGTGAATATAAAGGTGGAAAGAAGATGGAGACAAAAGGAGAAAAATCAAAATCAACGGAAAGAAGAGAGGAAGAGAAGACAACGGAGGAAAAAGGTGAAGGCCTTACCTGTCCGAAGAGGCCCGCTGTGGAGAGAAGACCCCACTACCTCAGGTCGGTAGAAAGAGAACTACAATAATGGCTCACAGAGCCGAGTAAAAGTGCGCAACCGCGCATGCGCGAGGAGTCGCGCATGCGCGATGCGCATACAAAAAAACACACCGACGGGAGGGGGGACCAGCTGGGGAGTCGATCTCCACAGCCGGCAACGACAGCTGCAGAACACCTGCAGCAAGAAGAGACCACAGAAGACAATAGAAACAAGAAAGAAGAGGAGGAAAGGGCAGCAAAGAAACAACAGATGGTCAACCTAGAGGAAGAAGAAGAGGAAGAGGAAGAGTACAGGGAAATAGAAGAAGAAAAGATAGGCAAGGTAAAGGAGGTACTTGCTCTTGTTAGAGGATACATGGAGTCATTTAAAGAATGGCAAACACAGGAATTCAATGATTTAAGAAGAAGAATAAACAACACAGAAAAGAAAATAAATAAAATGGATATGACCTTAACAGAAATGGGGAAAAAAATGGACAAGATGGAAGAACGGGCAATAGCAGCAGAAATGGAGGTAGAAGACTTAAAAAAGAAATTGGAGGAATCTAATAAAAAAACTAAAGAGACACAAGAATTACTAGCCCAAAAAATAGATATAATGGAAAATTATAACAGAAGAAATAACATAAAGATAGTGGGCCTTAAGGAAGAGGTAGAAGGCAAGAATATGAGGGAGTTTATAAAAGAATGGATCCCTAAGGCCCTAGGATGTCCAGAACTACAGCAAGAAATGGAAATAGAAAGGGCACATAGAGCATTGGCCCCTAAACCACAACCACAACAAAAACCAAGATCTATTGTAGTAAAATTCCTAAGATATACTACAAGAGAAAAGGTGCTGGAGAAGACAATGGAAAAAGTAAGAGAGGGCAACAAACCACTGGAGTATAAAGGGCAAAAAATCTTCATTTATCCAGATATAAGCTTTGAACTCCTAAAGAAGAGAAAAGAGTTCAATGCAGCAAAAGCGATTTTATGGAAGAAAGGATATAAATTTACACTGAAGCATCCTGCGGTATTGAAAATATTTATTCCAGGACAACAAAACAGACTATTCTCGGATCCAGAAGAAGCACGAAAATTTGCAGAACAATTACAAAAATAGACTGAGGGATGAAGACGGGTAATGAGAGCAAAAATTATCACGATTGATATGTATGTGGGTAAAGACAAAAATAGACTGAGGGATGAAGACGGGTAAGGAGGGTAAAAATGACCACGATTGATATGTATGCGGGTAAAGAGGTATAAGAGTGAATAGAGACAACGGGCATATGTGAAAGTATCTGTAATTAGAGGAAAACATAGAAAGTATAGACAAGAATTAATAAGGGAAGGTAATGGAATAGAGAGAATAAGGAGGGAACTAAAAGAGTGACCTTTGTGACATATAAAAAACGAAATCTTTTCTGGGGGGGCTGGATGGGGGGAAAAGAGCGGTCACTGCAAAATCAGTTGACGCTTGCGAGTGGATTCGCAAATCCAAATGGAGAGGGGAGATGTGGTTGTCCGACAAGGGATAAAGGGCAACTCAGGAGGGGAAGGGGAGATTGGGGATAAAGAAGATAGAAATAGGAGAATAAGGAAAATGTTGGATGTTGTAGGAATGTTGTCTGGTAAAGAGTTGAAAATAAGAAAACAGAAATGGAAAAGGAGGAAAGGTAATGATGGAAAAACGGAAAGAGAAGATAAACAAAATATAAAATGGCTACGCTGAACTATATGACTCTAAATATTAATGGAATACATAACCAAATTAAAAGGAAGAAACTACTAAATTTACTGAAAAAGGAAAAAATAGATATAGCATTTGTCCAAGAAACACATTTAACTGAATTGGAGCACAAGAAATTAAAGAGAGATTGGGTAGGACATGTAACAGCAGCATCGTATAATTCAAAAGCAAGAGGAGTGGCTATATTAATTAGCAAAAATGTGCCATTTAAAATAGAAGGGGAAATAATAGATCCAGCAGGGAGATATGTTATGATAAAATGTCAGATATATTCAGAGCTTTGGAATCTACTTAATATATATTCACCTAACGAAGAAGATCAAAAGTTGATGCAAGATATCTTTTTGAAGGTAGCTAATACGCAAGGGAACATACTAATAGGAGGGGATTTCAATCTGAATTTGGATCCAAATATGGATAAAACGGGGAAAAAAATTAACAGGAAGAACAAAGTAACCAAATTTATAATTAAATCAATGCAAGAAATGAAACTTGTGGACATATGGAGGAAACAAAACCCAAAAGAAAAGGAATACTCATACTACTCGACTAGACATAAAACATACTCAAGGATAGACCTATTCCTGTTATCAGCCCACATACAAGGGAGAGTTAGGAAAACGGAATATAAAGCTAGACTATTATCGGACCACTCACCCCTGTTATTGGCAATAGAGCTAGAAGACATCCCTCCAAGAATGTATAGATGGAGATTAAACCCCATGCTACTTAAAAGACAGGATTTTAGAGAATTTATTGAAAAACAATTAAAAATGTACTTTGAAGTAAATACGGAATCAGTGGAAGATAAGTTTATACTATGGGACGCAATGAAAGCATTCATTAGAGGGCAAATAATAAGTTATGCAACCAAGATGAAGAAGGACTATAATCAGGAAACAGAGCAGTTGGAAAGGGAAATAATAAACATAGAAAAAAAAATTAGCAATAAAGGAAGATACAACCAAAAGAAGAGAATTGGCGGATAAAAAAATAAAATATGAAACATTACAAACATATAAGGTGGAGAAGAATATAATGAAGACAAAACAGAAATATTATGAACTAGGGGAAAAAACACACAAAATCCTAGCATGGCAGCTTAAGACAGAGCAAACTAAGAAAATGGTATTGGCAACAAGGAAAAAAGACAAACAAATTACATATAATCCAAAAGAAATTAAGGAAAACTTCAGAGAATTCTATGAACAATTATACCGAACCGAAAACGAAGGGAAAGAAGGGAAAATAGATGAATTTTTGACTAAAATTGAACTACCAAAACTACAAATAGAGGAACAAAATAAATTAACAGAACCATTTGGAACAGTAGAAATACAAGAGATAATAAAAAATTTACCAAATAATAAGACACCAGGAGAGGATGGACTCCCAATAGAATTCTACAAAACATTTAAAGACCTAATAATACCGCCCCTCCTGGATGTAATCAACCAGATTGATGAGACACAAAACTTACCAGATTCATGTAAAACAGCAATAATTACAGTGATACTAAAACAAGGGAAAGATCCACTCTCACCAGCGTCATATAGACCAATATCTTTGCTAAACACAGATTATAAGATAATAGCTAAACTATTAGCGAACAGATTAGCAGAACAGGTACCGAAAATGGTAAATTTAGACCAAACTGGATTTATCAAAAAAAGACGCACAACAGACAATATTTGTAAATTTATTAACTTAATTCATGCAGTAGAAGGAAATAAAGCACCGGCAGTAGCAGTTGCTTTAGACGCAGAGAAGGCCTTCGACAGAGTAGAATGGAATTACTTGTTCAAAGTATTGCAAAAATTCAGTTTACCGGAGAAGTATATTAATTGGATTAAAGCATTATATAAGGGACCGTTAGCGAAAGTGACAGTAAATGGACATGTATCAAAGCAATTTAACTTAAGCAGGTCAACGCGGCAGGGATGCCCACTATCACCATTATTGTTTGCGCTAGCTATAGAACCACTAGCAGAATCGATAAGAAGAGATAATAATATAAAAGGAATAAAAATAAAAGACAGGGAATATAAAATCAGTCTGTTTGCGGATGATGTGATAGTGTACTTAACAGAACCAGAACTATCAATAAAAGAACTATATAAGAAATTGAAGGAATATGGAGAAGTGTCGGGATACAAGATAAACGTAAATAAAAGTGAAGCAATGCCTATGAATAACGCGGATTTCTCAAAATTTAAGGAGGAATCCCCATTCAGATGGCAAACGCAGGCAATAAGATACCTAGGTGTGCAAATAAACAAAAATCTAGGCCAATTATATAAACTCAATTACAATCCACTAATGAAAAAATTACAGGACGATTTAGAGCATTGGAAAGAGCTACCACTAACACTGATAGGAAGGATAAACTGTATTAAAATGAACATTTTTCCAAGGATACTATACTTATTTCAGGCATTGCCAATACAACTGACAGAAAAATTCTTCAAAGAGTTAAAGAAAATAATAAGGAGATTTTTATGGAGAGGGGGGAAACCGAGGATAGCACTAGACAAATTAACAGAATGGTATAAACAAGGAGGCTTACAATTGCCAAACTTCAAAAATTATTATAGAGCCGCACAATTAAGGTACCTATCAGATTTTTATCAAACAAGGGAAAAACCAGACTGGACGAGACTAGAATTAGATAAAATAGGGGAAAAGATACCTGAACACATATTATATAAATGGGACGAAAAATTGGTACAACATAGAACTTCTCCAGTATTACACCATCTCCTCAATATATGGAAGAAGATTCATGTAGAAAGAAATAAAATAAATTACCAAATACCAAAACTAATATTGACGCAAAATAAGCTACTCCCTTTTACAATAGACAACCTTGCCTTTAGAAAATGGGAAAAAAAAGGGATTAAAAGAATAGAAAATTGTTTTTCAGGAAGTAGATTCTTATCCTTTGAACAAATGAGAGATAAGTACAATATAACGGGAGATACAGCGCTGGCATATTACCAACTGAGATCCTACTTGAAAGATAAATTAGGAAGCAACTTGAGTTTACCAGAGGGAAGTAACCTTGAATATGTGATTACAGATACAATGTTAATCAAAAGATTTATAAAAAATATGTATATTAAACTGCAAGAAAAGGAAAATGAGGAAACAAATGGTAAAACTAAACAAAAATGGGAACAAGATTTAAATATAAAGATAAAAAAGGAAACATGGGAGAAGTTATGCTCTGGAACGATGAGAAATACAATAAATACGAGGCTGCGTATGATACAATATAATTGGTTACACAGACTATACATTACACCGCAAAAGTTAAATAAATGGGACCCAACAGTATCTGATAGATGTTTTCGATGTAAAAAAGAAAGGGGAACAACAATTCATGCAATCTGGACATGTGAGAGAGTAGAAAAATTTTGGGATGATCTCAATCAGATATTAAATAAAATAACAGAAAACAATATACCAAAGAATCCAGAGATCTTTCTCCTAAGTAACATAAAAAATAAAGAATTTGGAATTGACTTGGAGGATGCACAAAAAAGATTTGTTAAGATAGCCCTAGCTGTAGCAAAAAAATGTATTATGTCAACCTGGAAATTGGAAGATAATTTGAAAATACAACAATGGTATATAGAAATGAATAAATGTATTCCATTAGAAAAAATAACATATAGTTTAAGAAATAATATTGAAATATTCGAACAAGTATGGGAGCCTTACATTAAATACAATAGCGAAAACCTACCGGGAACAAACATTACCTAAGTTGATGGAAGGAGAAGAGAAGAAAAAAATGGACTCAGTAGAATTTCTGGTGTATTTTTGTTGAATGACAACATTGTCTAACTGAATTAATGCAACCTAGATTGTATAACTAAAATGGATGAGAGGGGGGAGGGATGGGGGGGTGGCTTGGGAGGAGGGAGGGGGGAGGGAGAAAAAGTCACTGTAAATGTGTGGAAAAGAAAAAGTGTATATCATGGCTATTGTGATTTATGGTGTGAAAAATAAAAAAATTTAAAAAAAAAAAAAAAAAATGAATTGGGAATTTTGCAAATGCTCTTTGTAGTCTTCCTGTGATTTTCAGCATTACTGATCTGAAAAGCAAGTTATTGACCACTCACAACAGTCAACAGTTACTGACATTGCTTCATCAGACAGCAGCTGAGCTTGCTCACACTTCACACTCAAGGTTCTTTCCACCCACTATCACATGTCTGTACTGAAAATCTATTTGAAATAGTTATTCATATGCACTTACAATTTCTATTAATGATGTCAGTGAATAGTGTGGATGAAAGCAAAGGAGGACTCTCAACACAAGTCGTATTCACCCAGGGCATACAGCAACTGCACTTCCAATCTAAATCAACATCTACAGAGGGTATACTTCTCCAATATCTGTGACCTCTTCCAGGTCACAGAAGACTCCCACATTTCTCCAGCCTCATACCAAGATTTCTGGAATCAGAACTAAAGTAGAAAATACCAGAAATACTCAGCAGGTTAGGCCACATCCCAGACAGCAGATGAAGTCATTAAGCTTGTGTTGGACTTTATTATAACACTTTGGGAATCAGAGTCATCTCTGGAATTGAATTTCTGATTCAGGCTTTCTTCAGATTTCCACCAATTACAAATGCAAAACCTTTTCAAAATAAAAGTGTCCTTTGCCTAAGCCCCCATTAGAAGAAGGAGTTTGATGAGATTGTCTCAAATGAACCTTTATATTCAGCAAGTATTTTCCATTTATTTTCTCCAAATCAAACTGGCATAATACTTCCATTAGTTAATGTTTAGTGACTGGTATTTGATTGTTTGACAATATCATATGATTTTCCATCTTACTTGGCACAGATCTAAGCATTTGACTTGGACAGCCAAAGGTCTTCCTTATTTTAACATAAAATGTCCGGAACATATTTATAAAGTGCACAATGATCAAATGTTGATTTCTGAACACTTTTTATACCAACCCTATGGACTTTCCAATGGCCCCTTTGAATGAGCTCTTTATAAATGACTGTAAACATTTTGAATTCTTCATCGTCAGGCCTCTACCACAATGAATTTGATCGATCACTTGAGGTATTCTCATTTCCAATGGGGCTGTCTCACTTTTCAGACATTCCTAAGGAGTCTGGTCTTGATTACAGTCACTCGCAGCTTTACTCCAGAACCACCCATTTCTCCAGCAGACTCAAACCAGTCATTCCCCTTTGTTGGAGCAATGAATTAGAGTGCACCAAGACATGTATTAATGAAAACCAATAGTCATGATGGTAAAAAATTCCAATGATACGATTTAATGGAATAATTTTTTTTTTTTTAGCGTATAAAACATTTTTGTATCATTTAAATTGATTCCCCTCAATGAAAACACAACTGACTTTAGCAAATTGCCACAATAAAAGTAAGCATTTGTTTTCTACAAATGTTTCCTCTTTTGTTCACATTCAGCTGTGATTTTTTGATGTTTCTCCCACAACTTATGGAGTGCCTTATATTGCCTTATATTATCTGGTAACCTATGCTGTATATTTTCCAGTTGCTTGAGATTTACTCTTACAATGCCTTATTAATACCTGCATTAAGAATTAATGGTTTAAAAGAAAAATACTATACTGTACTAACACTGAATAAACGTCACTTGCATGAACCTTAAAGCATTTTACTTTATTTTCAGCCACATTGTTTACCCCCCACCACCCCCTCCGCGGAGCAGCCCGAAAGATGCAAAACATAGATAATTACCCCTCCCCTAAGTTTACAGATAAAGTCTTTACCGGGGTGACGCTTACTAAGCAGGGATAAGGAGAAATTTTAAGAGAGTCCCCCCAACAGCGAGCAGCATCAACCATCTCTTCATCCTGGGCGACGCCATTGCTGTTTCACACAACTTTATTCAACCAGCTGCTATGAACAAGGTACAAACAAGGCCCTCCACTGGCTAAATATTTGCTCCCATCTTCACAAAATGTTTATGTGTAACTTCAGAGTACATTTGCTTGTACAATTTTAAACGTGTATTTTTATTTATTATTTTATTCTTATTTATTTACATTTAAAAAAATTATTTTCCTTAATTTTTTTTGCCAGTTGGTTAAGGTTGCTGGTTGTTTGAATTCCATTGAATTTCATCACACTAATATTATCTGATTCCAATTGATAATTGATGTGTGTGCAAATGATTTGAACAGCTACAGTTTTTTTTCTAAAGGAGAATGATTTAATATTGAACTAATGTATCAAAAAAGGAAGAGAAGAAAGGAAAAGCAGTAACATTATCAACAGATGTTGACAGAAGAGGGGAACCCAAGAAAATGAATTGTGATGTAATTTTGTTATATTCTATTGTTAATTACAGAAAGCTAGTCATAAGATACAAATTGTGCATTAAATATTTGAAATGTTGAGCATGTAAAGACAATTTGTTTTGCAATGCTCAACTGAGCACTAATGACAAAAGAAAGCTACTGTTTTTTTTACCTTAGATACAATGTTGAGCACACAGAAATCTGTATATTCAAAACATTTGATTCACTGTTGTGTTGTTTTAAATCAGGGCAAACTACGACTGGAGTCAAAAAAAATAAATTGAAATATACTGTACATTACATGGAAAGAGGAAAAAATAGAAAAGTGTTACAATTAATGGTTTATCGCAGGATTTGAAAACAGAGTGAAGATAGAGCATATTAAACAATGAAGTCTGCAAATGCTGGTGTAAGTTCAATATGCAAAATGATGGAAAAACTCAGGTCACACAGCATCCATGTGAAGGGCTCAGGCCCAAAACATAGGTTACCTTTCACTTCCAATGGATGTTGTGAGACCTCCTGAGTTTCTCCAGCACTTGTGTGCACTGCAGAAGATGAAGTGCTGCCTCTCGAACTTGAGATGAGCATTGTAGAAGCATTTTAGAAGGAAAAACTAAGAAAGAGTGGGAAATGGATGAAGAATTACAATATCAAGCAACTTGAAGCCCATGCTGACCCTTGTGATTGGCATTGCATCCATCCTGCATTTAGTTTCTTCACTGTGAGCTCTGATTTCAAGACACCAAATTTGAAAAAGGTGCAAATGGATTACTACTTCACCTGGAAAGTCCGAGTCTGGGAAGGGAAAAGGCAGGTGTCACAATTTATGTCATTGCATGAAAATGCCTTGCAAATGGAACTGATTGGTGGACATTGAAGTGTATATCAGCAACCACAAAAGGACTATTATTTTTGGAATGTTGAAAGGGGAGGAAAGGAGAAGTGTTTGGTTGTAGAATCCCATTGAAGGATGATCCACCAAATGTGTAGTCTGATGGGTAGAAAGCGAAGACAAGGGAAAATGCACCCCTATTTTTGCTGGGAGGATAGAGGATGAAAGCCAATATTTAGGATATAAAAGATAGATCTGTCAACTATGAAAAGCCACAGGTGAATAAAAAGGAACGCATCTTAAAAGGCACCATTGTGCCAGTCTCTTCATCAGAGCAGATAGGATGGAGGATAAGGAAATGAAAAAAGTAAATGGAATCTTTATACAAAGGCAAGAGATATAGTCAAGATAACTTGGGAGTTAGTGGAATAATCATGGATAATGATATCTCAGCTATTGGTTCAGATGAAAATGAAAATGTCAAGAAACAAATCAGGCAGAGACAAACAAACATGAGAGCAGGGTGGAATGGGAAGCAAAGGTAATCAAATGTTCAAATTTTGTGGGTTCAGGAAAAATTCCAATTCCATCATTAACATAGCAGAAGGGGTTTGGATTGGCCTGAAACATGGACTGTTCCATGTATCCTACCAAGAGAGCAGCATATCTGGGTGATCAAGTTCCCATAGTTCCAACTTTAACTTGGATGAAAGAGAAATGTTTAAACAGGCGAAGGAAGATATTTATGAGGATGTTTGGTTCAGTCTCGTCAAGTATATTGACATCTGATTGTACAACTCTATGAAACAGCATTCTCCATTCCTCGGTGCAAAACATATACAACCAGAAATAACACATACAAACAATATATCATATATACAGATTAAGTATTCATGTATACATATAAATAAATTAATATTGTTTCATGAATATGAGAGTCTCAGATGGTTAGTTTCAGCTGTTCCTTTGGTCCTTCAGCCTTCTCACTGCCTGTGGGAAGAAGCTGTTTCTCAGATTGAGTTTGCTGGCTCTGTATCTCTTTCCCAATGGGAGCCGCTGAAAGATGCTATGTGCAGTGTGGAAGGGGTCCTCAATGATTTTACGCAACAGAATGCAAAAGTAAAAGTCCTTAAATACTAGCAAGTCCCAGATTGAGTTTGTTGTTGAGGAGTCTGATGGTGGAGGGGCAGCAACTGTTCCTGAACCCGATAGTGCAAGTCTTTTGGCACCTAGACCTCTTTCCTGCTGGTAGCAGTGAGAACGGAGTGTGTGTGCTGGGTGGTGTGGATCCTTGATGATTGCTGCTGCCCTCCGATGGGAGTGTTCCCTGCTGATGTTATCGATGGTGGGGAGGGCTTTAATCAGGGTTGGCACCAAGGGAGGGAATCCACAGGTATTGCCGCTCCCAAACGAGGTGCTGTGCCACCCCAATGCAGCCGCGGCCATCAGACTCATCACACTCCCTCTCGCGTCAGTAGCGTCTAGGGTGATGCACTCTAGTGACTCAACGCCCACGTCACTAGCATGCGTCAAGCATTGGAGGGGCGGATGGTGTTAACGATGCCCCCTCCTGTCAACACGTAGGTCCCCACTAGCTTCCCACCCCCCAACTCACTAATGACCCCTCCCATACATATGTTCCCCACTAGCTTCCCACCCCCCAACTCACGAATGACCCCTCCCAGAATATGTTCTGGCACCGACACTGGTTTTACCTGTCCTGGGATGTCCTGGGCTGTGTCCACTGCCTTTTACAGGGTTTTTACGCTTAGGGCATTGGTGTCCCTTTTTTCAGAATGTGATGCAGCCACTCAACAACTCTAACTGGCATGATTTCATATAACACTTTAACACCCCTTCCCCCCCCCTCCCCCCCCAAATTCACCTACTAGCCTCCAATGCTCCATGGGGAAAAGAACCCAGTCATACAACTCCAATCCTGGTAACATTGTTGCAAATCTTTTATGATCTTTTATGCAGTTCTTCCAGCAAGAATCAGTGCACAGCAGCTCTACAATGGTTGCACATGGATCACGTTTCAATGCACCTCAACTAACCGCAAGAATGATCAAGAAAAAGAAATAAAGTGAATCATGGCATGAGTATGATATCTAGTGCTTTGAAAAATCTCTTTGAATAACCTGCCAATGACCAATTATTGACAGTAATGAACGCAGGAGACCAGGAGAATTCAGCTAGGAATTTGCCAGCTCAAGCCAATCTGACAGCAGTCTGCAGCAGCCAACAGCTTCCACAGGTCCCTCACCTCGAGTTGACACCAGCCCGCCACGTGCTCTGGTCCCTCAGCCGCAGAGCCCCCTCATTGGCCCGCCGCTGTGGTCACCATCCTCATGGGTCATCTCTTCTGCTTCTCCCTCTCAGACAGGATGTGATCTTCCCATCCTTTTGTGCACTGCTCCAGTCATCTGCTTCCCCAGTGTCTGCAGCTCCTCGCGGCTGCAGCCGATTAATAGGTGCCGTTATCTTGGATGCAGTCACAGAAATAAAACCACCGTCAGATCTCACAATGGGCCAAAGGAGAACTAACTGAGAACTTAAAACTTTTCTTTTGGTGAAGAGCAAGTGGCAAGATCATGGAAGTTTTCAACAACTGTTTGCACAGCGAGTCAGTGCACTCGACTCCAGCACTCAAATAGTAGCTGTAATAGCCAGTAGTAGTGCGAGAGCAAGTAAAAGCAACAAGCAGAAGTAATTAATACAGCAGTATTAACCACAGGAGAATTGTTGCAATGAAGTACAACAGTGTCAATGTTTTGGTAGAACATTGAACGAGCACTGACAGCAGACTCAGGTTGTATAATCAATCGTGTGAGTCTTTTGCAACACGCAGAGAAGATTGAAATGTTATTCACTGCAATTACTTTTGAATGAGGAGAAGCAATAATAAAAATGCACAGACACCAAATATTGTCATAAGAGAGGGTCAGGAGAGCACTTGCTTGACTGAGGTTGGCTCTGAAACCTATCACACATTAACTGAGTCTGTAGTCCCGCAGAAAGCCCAATGCTACATCCAATGACATGGTGCAGAAATTAGAGGATTATTTAAATCCAAAGTCTCTTAAAATTGATTGTCACAAAAATATGGAAGAGCGGGAAAAACATTCAGTGAATATATTAGTGCATGAAAGGATATTTTTCAAGCACTGGAGCTTTGATTCTTTTTTAAACTTTGCTGCGGAATAGATTCATGGGGCTTAACCAATGAGTGGATTCAGTCCAACTTGTTAAGTTCAAAGAACCTTACATTAAATCTTATTTCCATGATTATAAAGTTGATGGAAATAGCATTTCATTCATTGAAAGTAATTAATATAATGCATAATTGAAAAATTAATGCTCAAAATGGTTGTCAGTGGCACAAATTATTGACGCTCACAGTACACCTGTACCTATACCTGTACGGTCAGGAGGCATATAGCAACAATGTATATATCCAACCCAAAACAGTAGTCAGGGCTGGGCTGGCAGAGTCATTCCTTCACAAGGACATTTATCCAATAAGAAAGTATAGTGAAGGAAATTGAACATTGAAATCCACACAAATTGATAGGATTTTGATTTAATTTCAGATTTATTATCGGCGTACATACATGACATCACATGCAACCCTGAGATTCTTTTTTTCCTGTGGGAAAGGAAGCCAACCTCAGTCAAGCAAGTGCTCTCCTGACCCTTTCTTAAGACAACATTTGGAGACTGTGCATTTTTATGACGCTCCTCCTCATTCAAAAGTAATTGTAGTGAATAACATTTCAATCTTCTCTGTGTGTTGCAAAAAAACTGTACACAATGTGCACATGTAAACAAATAAGCAAATGTAAACAACTGACTGCAATTCAGAGAGAAAAAAAGCAAACAATAAAGTGCAAAAGTCAGTGTCCTTAAAGGAATCCCTGATTGAATTTGTTGTTGAGGAGTCTGATGGTGGAGGGGTAGCAGCTGTTCCTGAACCTGGTGGGGCAAGTCTTGGGGCATCTATACTTCTTTCCTGATGGTAACAGCGAAGTTCTTGCTGGTGGGGAGAGTTCTGCCTGAGATGTCCTGGGTTGTGTCCACTACCTTTAGTAGGGCTTTATGCTCAGGGATATTAGAACCCCCATAGCAGACCCTGATGCAGCCAGTCAGCATACATTCCACCACACATCTCTAGAAATTTCCCATTGTTTTCAATGTCAAACCAAACCTCCGCAAAATCCTGAGGAAGTAGAGGTGTTGTCATGCTTTCTTCACAATGCCATTAGTCTGTTGGCTACACGAAAGATCCTCTGATGCAGACTAGTCAGAAAATTAGTTCACATGGTTAGTTGGCAATTTTTTTTTTAAATTTAAATTTAGACAGAGCAGGGTCACAGGCTATTTCAGTCCATGAATCCGTGATGCCCAATTTACACTCAATTAACCTACACCCCGGTATGGGAGCAAACCAGAGCCCCCAGGCAAATCCACATAGACACAGGGAGAAGGTACCAACTCCTTACAGACAGCACAGAATTCGAACCCTGCTCCCAATCACTGGCTTTGTAAAGGCGTGAATGGTGAGGAACATATTTAAATCTGGATGTAAACTAGTTAGAGAATTGGACAGAGAAATGGGGGATAGATTTTAATCCAGGCAAAGGTGAAGTGTTGCATTTGAGATGTCAAATACAAGAGTAAATGGAAGGAGCCTGGAGCATTGATACACAGGAGGATGTTGGATTACAAGTTCACAACTCCCTGAAAATCGCAACACAATTAGATAATGTGGCAACGAAGACATAGGCATCAATCAGGACCTTGAGTATGAAAGTCAGGAAGTCATGTTGCAGCTCTATACAACTTTGGTTTAGCCACTTTGCAAGTGTTATGGGGAAGAATCTAAGAGCTTTGGCGAGAGTGCAAAAGAGGTTCACCAGAATGTTGCTCAATTGGAGCTCTTAGCTCTTAAGAGTGATTGAACAAATATGAATTGTTTTCACTGGAGCATCATTAGTTGAGGGGAAACCTTAGAGAAGTATATAAAATTATGAGCATCATAGATAGTTACAGTCCATAATGACCATGGTGGTCATCAATGCTTCCTTCCCATTTGCTCACATTAAACTCCTATCCCCAAATTCCTTTTCTATCCAAAAAATGGTCGAAATTCCCTTTTAAACATCACAATTATTTCTGCTTCTACCAACCTCCTCTGTCAGTTCATTTGCCTCTGTCAGTTCACCACTATCTTCTTTGTGAAAAATTAATTCATCAGTTCTCTTTGACTGCTACCCTGGGAAAAGAATCTGACTATTTATTCTAACTCAGCCCCTCATCATTTTATAAATGTCTATAAAGTCACTCCTCAGCTTCCTGCACTCTGGAGAGAGCAACCCCAATCTATCCCATCTTTCTTTGCAACTAAAGCCTATCATTCCAGGCAATATCCTGATGAATCTTTTCCTGCACTCTCCCATACCCTGGAAATCTTCACAATACTCCGAGTGCCACCTGACCAAATATTTGCACAGCTGCAACACAAAATTCCATGTTCAATATTCAGTGCTTTAGTCCATGAAATAAACATACCAAACAGTTTCTTCACTACCATTCCACTCTGTCTTTTTTTTCCAGGGAAAAATGAACACTCACCCAAAATGTCATTAAATATTAACTGAATATTAAGTGTCATTACATCACACTTGTCTGCATCAAATTTCATCTGTCACTCCAGCTAACTTTCCTGTGATTCTATGTCCCTCGAATAACTTTTACAACCACCTTCATTATATGTGAATTTACCAATGTTTTTTTGAATCATCGCAAATTTACTAAATCAGTCCACCTACAATCTCATTCAAGTCATTTTTTATCTTATGCCAAAACAAGTTCCAGAATCAACCCCTATGGTACAGATCTGGTTACAGACTCCAATTCAGAAAGCAACCCTCCTCCATTCACTTCTGCCTCTCTGATACAGCATTATTCCAAATTTCTGCTCGACTGAGCAATGTTCAGTCGACTGTGCTCACAGCCTAAAAAGAATGAAAAATGGAAATGGAATGAAAACCAATAGAGAATATATGACTAATGGCAAGTATGATTTCTTCTAATTTATCATGTGGTGCTTTTTTACCCAAAACCTCATGTATGATGTCTCAGGCAATGAAGTCACATGATAGACAATGACCAAGTTGACTGCATTTGTGCATTTTGAATTAAAGTGAATGGAGTTACTTATTGAAAAGAATGAATACTACACGTAATTTTTGGATTGAAGATATTTAACACGTTTTCATTATTCTAGTCTCCTACCACGAGCCCCAAATAGTCATTCTTCATCCCAATTTAATGGCTCCAACTGTGCCTGCTTCCAGAAGGGAGATTCTGTTTTCACAACATAACGGCTCATGGAGTATTGGTCTTTCAAACAAATTACAAAATGGGTGCTTTCTTCAGGCAACTACAGAGAGATTCTGATGGAGATAGAGGGAACAAAATCTTCACTTTATGGCTGGATAATGACTTTCTAGTCACAGCAGAAATCACTGGAACAACACAATTTTCTTCCTGACACTGGTCTATTAGTGCACGCTCAAAGATTTAGATCAGTGGTTTTCAGACCTTTTTCTTTCCACTCACCTACCACCTTAAGCAAACCCTAACTAATCACAGAGCACCTATGGCATAGGGAATACTTAAGGTGATATGTGTGGAAAGATAAAAGTTTGAAAACCACTGATTTAGATCATGGTTCAAATATGGATTATGTAACCATTTCACAACTGATAGTTTGAATTGTCCAGTGCTTAAGAATGACTGCAGTGGAAACCGAACAGTCTGCCTTATTGTCCTGAGAAGATTAATCTTAGATAAGGTACACTCTGGTATTGAGAGAGATGTAATGTTTATATATAAACTTCCCAGAATGCAGTGAAATTACAAAAGACACCTTTACATAGAGTGATGAAATGGCCACCTTAAAAAATCCATATTATTTCCAACCTTTATTGACAGTTTACATGCGTTGAAATACAAAATATAGGACTAAGCACAAGGGCAGAACATCAAAATGAAGAGCTGCGTTTAAATTTGAAAACTCATGGCATACTTGCATAATTAATGTCTACAAGAGGGAGATGCATTTGCAAATAAATCTTCAAATGTCTGGGTTTCCAGACCTTTTATTTTGAGGAGCTCTTGATGCAAAACAGATTTTAAACACACTTGAGATGAATTCAGCCCAGTCTGGAAAAGAAGGCAATTGGAGGGGAACTAATCATGCTTCAGATTCTAAATGTTAATTGGGAAGAGAAATTAAGAATCAGATCAAACAAAAGGTGAGTGTAAGTGACCATATGGAAGCAATAAATTAATGTGATAGGACGAGTCTGCAGTATTGAACAATAAAAGTTTTTTTAAAAATGCTGGAGAGACAACAGGTTTGACTTTATATATCAAAAGATACAAAGCCAACTTTTCAGGCTTGAGCCTTTCATCAAGGTATGAGAAAATTTAGACAGGTGCCTGAAGAAAATGGTGGAGGGGAGGGGCAGGGGGAGGAGCACAGTCCTACAGGCGGGAGGTAACAACACAAACAGGAGGAAGAATGGCTCTGTGAATGGAGAAGGAATGGGGTAGAGAGCTGGAGGAAGAGAGAGAGAGATGGGGAAGAGTGGGAGAACATGGAGTGGGCTAGCAAAAGCCAGAGAAGTCTATGTTAATGCTGTCTGGTTGGAGAGGGCACAACAATGGTCGAATATTAGGTGTTGCTCCTCCAATTTACAGGTGGTCTTGGTTTAGCAGTACATGAAGCCAAGAACAGAATGTCAGCATGGGAGTGGGGCACAGAATTGAAATGTATGGCCACTGGGAGATCCCTGGCATCAATGCTAACAGAGCCAAGGTGTTCAACGAAGCAATCTCCCAGTCTGCACCCAGTCTTTTCAATGTATTGAACAAGATCTTGATGAAATGGTAAAAAATAATCAGGTGTTGATGATTGCAGTGAGAGACCAGAATCAGAATTTATTGTCATGAACATGTAATGAAATTCACTGATTTCCAGCAGCCTTGTAGTAAAAAAATGCATATTTTAACCATCTTATAAGATTACTATTAATAAAAAAAATTAAAAATATAATAGTGTACAAAAAGTAAGGCGATTTCTTTGGTCCATTGATTATTCATGAATCTGATGGCAGCAGAAAGGAAGCTCGCCTTGTGCTATTGAGTACTTGTCTTTAGGCTTCTGTACCTTTTTTCTTATGGTAGCAGAGTGAAGAGGACACAGCCTGGGTGTTGAGGGTCTTTGAGGATAGAGGCTGCTTTTATAAA
This sequence comes from Narcine bancroftii, assembly GCF_036971445.1. Taxonomy (NCBI): domain Eukaryota; kingdom Metazoa; phylum Chordata; class Chondrichthyes; order Torpediniformes; family Narcinidae; genus Narcine; species Narcine bancroftii. The sequence goes on along the minus strand of NC_091476.1, from coordinate 35,107,945 downwards.
TTGCTGCCTCATGTAGATGTACTCGATGGAGTGAAGTCTGCTGCCTGTGATGTCGCAGGAGTTCATTCTTTTCCTGAAAGTTGGCGCCTCCATACGAGGCTGTAATGCAACCAGCTAGAATGTTCTCCACAGTACACCTGTAGAAGTTTTTGAGAGTTTTTGGTGACATACTGAATCTCCTTAGACACCTCAAAGTATAGCTGCTGGCAAGCCTTCTTTGTGATTGCATCAGAGATGTCAACACCTCAATTTGAGGTCAATTTGACTCTCTCCACCACTGAGCCCTCAATGAGGACTGGATCATGTTCCCCTAACTTTCTCCTGAAGTCTATAATCATCTCCTTGGTTTTGCTAACGTTAAGCACAAGGTTGTTGCCATTACATCATTCAACAAGCTGATCTATCTCCCTCCTGTATGATTCCTCATTGCCGTTTGTGATCCTGCCGACAACTATGGTGTCATCGGCAAACTTGTTGATGGCATTGTGCTTGGCCACAGAGTCATGGGTGTATAGTGAGTAGGAAAGTGGGCTAAGCACACATCCTTGGGGTGCATCTGTGTTGATAATCAATGAGGAGATGGCATTGTTTCAAATTTGTACCAACTTTGGTCTTCAGATGAGAAATTCAAGGATTTATTGCAGGGGACAGAGGCTTAGAGTTTGTAGCTTCTTGACCAGCACTGAAGGAATAATGATATTGAAGGCCGAGCTGTAGTCAATGAAGAGCAGCCGCATGTATGAATTGCCGTTTTCGAGGTGATGCAGAGCTGAGTGAAGTGATATTGCATTTGCTGTGGAGCAATTATGATGATGGATGAGTTGCAGTTGTCTAGATCTTTGCTTTGGTATGTGTCAAAACATACCGGTGAAATATATACTACAAACTTATCCAACCATTGAATAGGGGGTAAAAAATCAAGAGCGTGTTGAATCAAACTAATGGCAGCACAGTTGGTGTACCAGTCAGCACAACGCCTTTACAGCTCTAGCGATCGGGACTGGGGTTCGTATCCCATGCTGCTGTAAGGAGTTTATACGTTCTCCTCATGTCTGCACTGGTTTTCCCCCAGGGGTTCTGGTTTCCTCCCACTATTCCAAACTTATTGGGGGTGTAGGTTAATGGGGCATCAGGGACTCATGAGCCAAAATGGCCTGTTACCAGGCTGTCTGTCTAAATTTAAAATTTTAATTTTACATTAAAGAAAAAATTAGCGTTACCTACAATTCTGGAGATCTATACATAGTTCAAGTACAAATCTCTGAGAAAGCTGGTCCATAAATTCAATTTTGTTACATATGTGAAACATTTTCTTAAAACAGAGAGCAGTGCAAAATATTGGTTTGAAAATATGCATCCAAGTCAGATGTGTGATATAATAGCATATTGTTAGGTGTGATACAAAGACTTTTGGCAGTTATTAGTGAAGAACTAACACTTTTTTCTTACACTAACTGCAACTGTGAATATTTATCTAGCTATCCTTGTATATTTATAATCTCTTTTCTGTTAGGATATTGTGGTAATATAACATGTACTATTGTAGTTGGTGCATCTTCGTAGCTGGCTGCAGCAAGTAAGAATTTCAGTGAATCTGCACATTGTACTTACCGTATATTTTGGCGTACAAGTCGAGTCATAAAGCCCTCAAAAATCACTCATAAAATGGAGGTCAATTTATATGCCAGATACACTTTTGAGATCTTAAATTCACAGAAAAAAAACAGATCGACATCGATTCACCGTTTAAGTCAATGTTGGAAGCACCTCACCACCACTGGGCACCGCCATAACCTTTCCTACCAGGGACCCGGACATCACCATCGCTTCTCCTGCCTGGTAGGCAGAGGTTCCTGCTCCCATCGAGAGCACGATGTCACTGCTCTTGCCTGGTAGGCAGAGGTTATTTTTATTTTACTTGATTTACAGCTTTGTTATTTGTGACTGGGGTGTTTTAAAAAAATGCTGGGTTGTTCCTGGGAGACCTGGACAACCCAAAAAATGGCGGTTGACTTGTATGCCATTATAAACCATAGAACCATTAAAATGAGGCTAAAAAGGGGGAGTCAGCCTATCTGCCAGTTGACATATGCTGAAATATACAGTATGTACATGAAAATAAACTCCTTACTCATGTCTGAAGATCCTGTTGCATCCTTGAAACTATTTAATACTGTGATCACCAGCTTTATAATAGTTGCAGATAGACCACTTCCCAGGACACCAGTTTAACATTTAATCACACCATCACAACTCATTTCTGTCCCATCTCATTCATGGAACTGGTGGCTTTAATTAAAGTTCAACCTCAAAAAACTGTACCAGATTACTACTGCGATCATTGTAAAATTGGAACCAACAATTTATGTTCTTGGACTAACAAGCTAGTGCACGTTCCCACATTTCTCACAACAAACTCCTGCAACAATCATCTCAGTGAGGTAATACATTCAGAATTGCTCTGCGATGCAGGTTAAAGAAGAATGTTTCCAAAATACCTGAAATGTGGATCAAAATATATTTAAATAAATCTCTTTGATATATTATACAATTATCTTGTAATATGAAGCCATTATTTAGTGCTGCTGTACATGAGCAGCACACAATATCCCACTGGGAACAAATTGTAGGAGAATAAATATCCAAAGCAGCCCAGAATAAACAATATTCCTTTGTTTATTTAAATTCAGTTGTTTTCTTCTTACAGTACAAGATCAGGACGTAGTGATAACTTCAATGTCTCGTTTGGTTTATGATGCAATTGAGACTGCCTGTCAGGAATCACCAGTATTACAGTAGGATACCTCTCCAATTATAACAATGCAAAGTGATCCCATGTTAATTCAATTTTAGGGAGCTTTGACACCAGTCAATCAACACACATGAGTGATAATAATTCAGTACTCTTTATTTGTGATAACAAACAAGGTGAAGTCAGAATTACCTGAAATTTTGAAGTTTGTATGTGAATGAAAAAAAATGTTTGGTGCAGACTCGGGGAGAGTTGGTGGGGGTGGGGGGGGGGGTGGTGGTGGAAGCAGGGTCATCCTACAGGTTTCTACTGCTCAATCCTACTACTGAAGGCTCAGTCAGGCTTTCAATGGCCAATTGAAGGAGGTGACAGTGTTTTTTTATTTTAAAATCCAGCAACCACAGGGTCTGGGCCAAGATGGCTAAGCCTGAGCTGGCAGCAACCTTGAGGAGTTGCAGACTCTGGGGGAGCAGCGGACTGGCACAGGAAACCATTTAATACACAGAGGAGATGACCCTATGGGATGGTGACCATAGTGGTAGATCAGTTAGGGGCTGAAAAACACAGGCCGTTGGTGACTCGAGGTGAGGAACTTGCACAGGCTGCTGGTGCCTTGCCATTAACAGACTTACTAAGCTTTGGTCTGTTTGAGAATGGCTGAAGGTATATCAAGTATCAGAACCAAGATGGAGAGAGGGTGCCGAGGGCAGGATGTACTCCCAAAGGGCCTTTGGTGCTGAAGGCTTCCTGATCACGTCAGAGGTTTGGATCTGAAACTCAGGTTACTAATGGTTTGAACTGAAGTCTGTGTGCCTGCAGAGGTGAATCCACAGACACTCAGCAACTGTGAAGGTACTCTCTTTTGCTTCTTTTTTCTCTGACTGTAAGGGGGAGCAGGCAATTTCTGCTGAAGGCAAATCTTTGTAATTTGAAATGAAATTGCATTTAGACTTCTGTTTTATTACATGACAATAAAAAATCTTGAGTGTGGTCTAAAATGCAGATAGATAGCAGACCGTGAGTACTTTAGCATTATAAAATAGAGTTTCTCAGCACAGACACAGGCTCTTTGGCCCAACGTATTCATATACTGCTGACCCTTTCCAATTCTCATTACTGGAAGGTAGCTTGATTTTTGCCACAACTCAAATATCATCTTGTCTTTCCTTTGATCTTAAAAATATTGGACGCTGAACACTTCATTTAGAAGTTGCCATTAAGCTATGGAACAATTAGCAGAATAAGATAAATAGAATCTAAACATCAAAGCACAAAATTAAGTCAGAAGGCTGGATTTGCTGATAAACGGTGATGGTTCCCATGATATTTGCCAATTTAAATGGAAGCAATCCCAAATGACTGTGCAAGGTCTGGATTAGATGATAAGACTGCGCCTTATTTGCAAGTCCCCAACACCAAATCTGTTATCTAGCTCAACTGTTGGATTACCCATGACAAGACTAGCTTTTCAATCTGCATCCTGGCATATTTCAATCTGCTAGTAGACTGCAGTTAAGAATCATAGAGGAACGATGCAAATAATTACAGTTCACTGAATGCTTTTAATGATCTTTGAGTATTTGGGAGAGTTTACAGATAATTAGTTTTCTTTTTTGCTTCCAGTGCCTTCATCCAATAGCAAGTAGAATGGTTGATCAGTCGATTATCCAAATAATAAGTAGAATGGTTGATCAGTCGATTATCCAAATAGCAAGTAGAATGGTTGATCAGTCGATTATCCAAATAGTAAGTAGAATGGTTGATCAGTCGATTATCCAAATAGCAAGAAGAATGGTTGATCAGTCGATTATCCAAATAGCAAGTAAAATGGTTGATCAGTCGATTATCCAAATAGCAAGTAGAATGGTTGATCAGTCGATTATCCAAATAGTAAGTAGAATAGTTGTCTCCAGATTTGTTCAAATAGATCTAGTTTAGATATTCAATCATATCTTCATCATACTGAACAATATTCTTTTGAAATTCTTGCCAAAAGGAAACTACGCATTTGCTTTGTATAGTTTTGAGACTTATTGTGTTCATGGGTGATAAGGGAATCTCAGAAAAAAGAGTCATTAAAATGCTAATAAATTGTATTTGATGTTTTATTTTGTTTCCCCCAATGGACAATAAATAAATAGCAATTTCTTTGTTTGCCTCAGCAAGTAATGGAACACACATTTTGCTGTGACTCTCTGGGTAGGGTGCTTGGTAGGATATCTGACAGGCCTTTTAAAGATGGGAATTGAGAAAGATGAATCAGAAAGAGGATAAAAAATAGATTTCTCAGCAGAGGATGCTTGCATGATACAAGATTGTTTAAATTTGCACAATGGTATCCGTGAACAATGTATGAAGAAAGAAACATATCAGATTCCTCATCTGTTTACAGGTTGGTCTGGAATCTCTTATCAACAGGAAGGTCCCTGAAAGTGGTGACATGGTTGGACAAAGTAGTGAAGCAGACACTTGGCATATCTGCCTTCAAAATTAGTCAGGGCTTTGAGTAAGGGAGAAGGGATCTCGTACATAACTGCTGGTCAAACTGTTGGTGAATTTACATTCAGTATAGTTCTGTTCACTTTGCTATCGGAAGGCTGTCATTAAGCTGCAAAATGTTGCTAGGATGTTACCAGGACTGGAGAACTTGAATTATAAGGAAAGTCTGTAGAGGCTTTTACCCCTGGATTGTAAGAGACTGAAGAGGGGGCTTACAGATGTTAAATCATTTGGGACAAAGATAATGGGAAACATGGAAATCTTTTCCACAGGGTAGGTTAGCCTAAAGCAAGAGGGTATAGGTTTAATGTGAGAGGAAAGATTTTAGAGGGGAAACATTTCAGAGGTCCAATACACAAAAGTGCTGGAGAAACTATACTTCTGGCCAAAATCTCTCTCCTGGCCCTGTCATACCACTGTGATGCACTTCACTTGTGTGCAAAGAGAGCCATGTTACCACAAGAAATCTGTTTCACCAATACAATGCTGTCAGCTCCAGGCACTTGGATGCTGGTCCTGTACAGTTCCAGATTCAGCTGTGAAACAGAAGATCCAATGCAACACAAAACAAAAACAAGTCAATTCTTGTAGGTTTTTAACCACAATATTTTTTTCTGCATTTCATTATGATGGCGCAGATATGTCAAAAGTATAAAGTTGATAACATATTTTCAATAATAAACATAAAAAATAGATGGGTTCACTGTTTCACACCAAAGTTAATTTCATGGAAAAGGAACTCATGTTTAACACTAAACATTTCACCTATCTGATAAATAATGTGTATCTTAAAATAAAGAAATACAATGGTAATTTTAAAATAAAATGTTCAGTATTCATTGTTCCTGCTATGTCTCTTACAAATATTAGAGATGTCCTAGTAAAAGAACTATGAAGGCAGCATAAGAGATAGTTACCTCATCGCAATTAGGTAATATCAAATGTTTGGATGTCAGTGTATTGCCAAAACAGAGGAAGATATTTTTGGCATATATGAAGCTCTAAATGATATCATAACATGACTCACCAAGAAATCAAAGAATATAACAAGGAGTACTTTATCAAAAGTAAGAACATGTGATGGATGATTGAGCATTAACTGTCAACTGCCTTCCATCGGTGCAGAATTCCTCCAGCATTTTGAGTCTTGCCAACTTTCATGTTTACCAGATGATAGAATAATACAACTTGGTGGCAAAGTGCTACTTGGAATGGCTATGCCAACTTCATGTAGGATTTTATTCAAGCAACAATTTATTTTTAAGAAACAATACTCATATTGTTTTGCTAGAGACTGAGAATACATGGTGAATCTGTTTGGATTTATTTGCGTGAATGGGTGCTGGTGTCCATGTCAATATTAAATAGAACTCTGTCGAGGTAATGTCTGGTATATGTACATGAGAGTGTAACGAACATGTAAATCCCTGGTTATCTTCCATTAATTGTAAACCTCTGGTCTTCATGTTGGAAGATACATTGATAAGCTAATTGCCCATGGAGGATATGTTATGTAGGGGTAGTGTAAATCAGCATGAACAGTGTGCTAAAGAGCTTGTTTCCATGCTTATGAGTCCATTACATTATGACTCAACAATGCCACCTCAACAGTGCAATACAGAAACCCGCAACTGAGGAAAGACAATGGAAGGAGGAAGTTTCTCTGCATATTCAGGTTGCAAATTACAGGGAAATAACTCAAGTAGTGAGATTGATGCTTTGCTATGATCAAAGGCAATCAAAAGTGAAAATGTTTTGTATCTGACTTTGAGTCAAAGAGTTCCAGCAAACAAATGGACAGCCAGCAAGATGCTGAAATAGGCTCCCAAAACTAAGAATGACTGTAATCATACATTAAATGGAATGGCAGAGAGATTCCAGTTTTTTTTTCCTCCCAGAGATGCAAAGTGAACAGGGAGACATGCAGCACAAACTTGAGTAAAGTTACTGTCTGCAAACTAACTCTAGATTCCTGAGGAACTCATTGATCCATGACAGAATTGTATGTGAAATCCAAGATACCAGATTTAACAAGTGTTAAGGAAAGTGGACTTGAACAGAATGAAGTGTGCTCAATCCTGTTGGAAATGAGAGCTGTCTAAAGCCAGAACTGATGAGCTGGATAATGAACAACATCATTCTGTCCATACAGTCAAAGTGAAGCTCATCAAATAACAACAGAAGTGTTGTGGCAAAAAGCGTGAAAAGCAAAAGGGGAAATGGAATGAGAAGCCTTTTTTACCTCCAAGCAGATGGCAGCACAGTAACACAGGGCTTGGAGCTGCTGTCTCAGAGCTCCAGCAACTTCAGGTGCTGTGTGAACTTTATGTTCTCCCTGTGACCACTCAGTTTCCTTGTTTATTTTTCAATAACATTCTACAACCTAAAGACAAGATTTGGTAAACTAATTGGCTGCCTAAAATTAACCTAAAGTAAGTGAGTAGTTGGAGAATTGGAACAAGTTGATTGACATGCGAGAGAGAGAAAAAAGTTACAGGGAAATAACAGGGGTAGTGAGATTGATGCTTTGTTCTGAGAGCTAGCAGAGACTTCAGTCTTCCTGTGTCAAAGAAATATGAAAAGAAAACCTGAAATACAAGGAAGTAGCAAGCAGAATTGTTCCCAAAGAACAAGCTTTCTAGTGACCCTGTGATGTCTGAGGGCGAATATGATGAGCTTAAATCCATGACTTTGAAGCTAGGCACTGAAAATATACAAGCCAACAAAAGACGAGAGAAAGGACTCAATACAAATTTCTACAGCTATGGAAGTAAAAGCAAACTCAGTTACTAAATGGCATAACATACAACATCAGTCCAAAAATAAATTGAAGGAAGGAAGTTTGATGAAAGAAAATGTAATTCAAAAGGGAAAGCCAGACCACTGAGAGCAGAAACATCCAGAGAATGGAATGAGGTTTGTTGTACTTGAATAGAGAATGTCAACAGTTCAGAGAGAGAACATGAGGAGAACATGGTCTACTGCAGGCACCTATTCTCAACTTAACAGGAAGAACCTGATTGATGTTTTGGCAAAATTGTTCGATGGGACTGGAAGCTGAAAGGAAAATATCATCTAGAGCAGTTGTGAGAAAGTAGCTAGAAGTAAACTTTTCAAGAACTGTCCCATCCATACACAGAAAAATGAAAGCTGAGTTTGAAAGATTGCTGGAAGCAAAAATGAGTGTACCAGTAAACATTCCTATCTCTTGGGTATTGTAATAGATTATAAATATTTGGGTATTTGGTAAGATTTAGAGTAGGTTACATACATACACGCGTTTTAAAACAGATCTTATTTGAAAGACTGAAGAATTCATATTCAATAACATTGCAGGATCTCTGGAGAATGTGATGCACATTTCACAAGTAGGTGATAATTGAAATGATGTCATAAAATGAAAAGACTATTGTTTTAGAGACGACAAAATGGCTATAAGTACCTTTCTGAAAATTACTCACAGAAAGGTCACTCCTGGGTTTTGTTTATCTAAGACAACATCTTGACCAAGGATGTTGAACTCCTGTTGTTTGCTAAAGGTGGGATTTTGCAAGTGAGAGAGTCACATGGGTTTTCTGGCAGTTGGAGAGAGAGAGAGAGACAAGTTAACAAGCTCTCCCAGCTAGTGTGTGTGACACTGAAAAGCAGCTGAGGAGTGCAAGCCAAGAAACTGGTTGAAGCTGATAGAAAGTTCCAGAGCAATGGATGGCTGGAAGTGTTATCTGTCTGATGTTTCTCTTGGAATAAGAGGAATAGAAAGGAATTCTGTGTTAGCCTGAAAGAAAGAGATTACCATCTGGAAAACCCTGATGGGGCAAGTTTCATCAGCGAGACATCAAGGTGACTAATGGTGGTACCTCAGTTGTGGAAATCCTGGAACAACAAATCTCTCTCTGCAAACCCTACAAGAACCTTCCTGAGCAGTAAACATTTATCTTTTGAACACCAAAGCCTGGGGAACATTATACCTGTTAAATTCTGTGCACAGTACAAGAATTGCCTGCATCCAGAGAACTTGGAAGAAGGAGAAGTAAGATTGAACTGTGAACCAAAGAACTTTTCTTAAATTTACATACACATTACATACACATGTGCTTAGAATCAGAAGGGGGTTAATTTGGATTAGTTAAGTATATAGATAAGTTAAAGTTAGATTCTGTTTTCATGTTTAAAATTGATTAAAAATAACATTTGTTTTAAAAACCACTTGTCTTGGTGAATGTCTATTGCTGCTAGGTTTTGGGGTCCTTTGAGCTCATAACAGTATCAAGCTTACATGTAAGCTGAACAAGTTAGAGATCTATATGGATGTCTATGAACTGATGGAATGATGAAAACCAAATGATGTTGGTAAGATCTGGTAGCTTCAAGGATAAATATTCTCTTCTGTAAATACATTCCCCATCTGAGACCCTTTGTAGATAGTAAGGCAACCGATGAGGGGTGAGATTAAATGGTGTTGGAAGGACAACTGTGATGTAACAATCCAACGGAGTGAATCACAACAGAGCCAACGTTAATCTACTTCAATGATACTACAAACATATGGTATTGAATGGGTTCCTGGGTCAACCAAAGTGCAGAAGAGTTGACCGCCAGCAAATGGAGACAAGAGATGGCAGATGCTGGAATCTAAAGCAACAAAAAAAAAACTCTGGAGGTCGGGCAGCATCCATAAGGAAAATGGACAGTTGGCTCTGAGAAAAGTAAAAGAAACATGCACAAATACATTCCTGACTCAGGGCATAGGATTCATTTGGAGACCAACTCAGACTGAGAATAGCCTGGTGCACAACACTGTCATGTGAATTCCTGGGACCCAACATTAATCCTGACTTAAACTGGTCTTGGTGTAGATTTTGCCTGTTCTCCCAATGCCACACGAGTTTCTAAGTTTCAATATCCTGTTTATTGTCATGTAATACATTAAAGATGCAACTTACATGATGAACTTCAACATTTGCTTGCCATAAGGCAAAGAGTCACCAATAGTATTGCCTGGTGCAGCGCCCCTTACAGTACGAGAGAAAGAGAAGCGAAAGAAAGTCCTTTCAGTGTCATTAAATGCCATGGATTCACCTCCAATGCTCCCTCAACATCTGCAGCAACACAGTTTCCTGTTCAAAACATCAGCATCTCAAGCTTCAGACCTAAACCTCCAACATGATCAGGAAGCCTTCAACCCTTGAGGCCCTTCAGGAACTTTCTAGCCCTCAGTATGCTCTTGAATCCCAACTTAGATACCTGGTTCCCATGAACCATTGTCCAGCGGTCCATGTGGGTTCCCTGACCACATCACCAACAGCCCGCAGCCTGTGTGGATCCCTCAGCTGTTGAGCCACTGACTGGTCCCCTGCCCTGGTCACCTTCCCTGCCAGGGTTATCTCCTCTGCCTCCCGCTCTCAACAGGTTGTGTTCTGTTTCTCATGCCTTGCACTGAACTGTTGCTTCCCTGAAGTCTGCAAACCCTTGTGGTACGCTGCCAGCATAGGTTGTCACCATCTTAAACATAGACCTCCATGGTTGCTGGTTTTAAAAAAATGCTGTCAGCTTTTTTAACAGGCAGCCATTGCATCTCTACGGTCAGTAGGACCCTGCAGATTAAGGAAGATTGTGTCCTTCTCCCTGCTCTCCTGACACCTCATCAGCTGCAGACAGAGGCAGAGAGAAGGAAAATATTTTTTTCCCCAACAGGATAGCTAAGGAGGTGTCAATCCTCAAGACAGTTGGTATGACAAGCATTCAACCATGATGCCTTAAATAAAGAGTAGAGAACTTTAGTCTTCCGACATTTGACATAGCCTATTTACAAGATGGAAGACAAGGAAAATGTTACATGCTACAAAGCATATTTTGAGGAAGATTATGGAAGAAGTTTTGATGTTGAAGGGAAACAGACAGAAGAGGTACTAAAACACAAAAACTGTAAACAAGAAGCATTTCCAGCTGAGTGTGTGTTGCTACGAGAGTGGACGCTTTAGACTGCAGGCTTCTATGTTGCTCAAGGACACCTCAAAGCAGTCAACCAAGAACCAATACAATTGAAGACAAATGAATGATTAAGGCTTAGCACGCCAGGTAACCTGGTTGAAGGTATTGAGGTTGTAATAGTAAGACTCAAACTTCTACAGGTATACTATGGAAAGCATTCAAACTGGTGGCATCTCCGCCTGGTATGGAGGTGCCAACTCTCAGGACAGGAATAACTCCAGAGGGTTGTTAACTCAGCCTGCGTCATCACAGGCACCAGACTCCACCCCATTGAGGACACCGGTGAGGTGGTGTCTTAAAAAGCAGCCTCTATCCTCAAAGACCCCCACCACCCATCGAGAAAATATACAGGAGCCTAAAGATGAGCATTCAACAACACAAGGTCAGCTCCTTCCTTGATGCCATCAGATTCCTGAATAATCATTGAACCAAAGACACGGCCTTTACTTTTCATGCTCTATTATTTTTAGATCTTATGCCAATGTTGTAGGATGGTATAATATAAATGTTTGCAAATTTGATGCTGGCACAAAATACCAAATTTCATGACTTGTTCATGACAAATTCTGATTCTGTATCTTTATGAATTTTTGATATGGTTTATGCCAAATTAATTTTTTTAAATTGGTGAAACCATGCTCTGTGGCCATCTACCATAAAAGTTTTGATAACAAGTGATTCAGCTTTCTTTTAGATGAGGTTAACCAAGCCAAATCAGAACAAACAAAAGGAAATACCAAAACAGCATTTTTTTTTAAAGACAGATTATGCTTTGTTCACTTTTCTGACCTACAAATTGATAACTGACATACATCATGTTTACATTACAAGAACAGTGTGTAGTTGTTGAAAATTTCAAATATAAGCAAAGATACAAAACACATGCAGCATCTGCAGAGAAAAAAAGATATTTCAGGTCACTACTTTGAATTAGGAATTGGAATATGTTTGTCAGTGAAAGTCATTTCCTTGAAACATTACTTCTGTTCCCCTCTCCCTGGATGCTTCCCGACCTTGAGCCCATTTTTTCTGTGTTTGAATTAACCTTTTAAAAAAAATGTCTTTCAGTGTTAAATTGCAAACATTCATGTGGGAATTCCTGTTTATTCTCAGTGCACAATCTTTCTCCACACCTCTGTATCCAAAGGCAAACAAATCCACAGTTTCCAACTGATTGTGAAGATGCTCAATGCACAAAAGCTATTCAGAAATAGTTTTCCAAGTATGAATAATACCTTTAATTTGTGAACAAATCCAGAGTCTTTCCTTTTTAAAAAAAAACTTTAATTATTAAAAAATTATTGGTAAACATACAGAATACACTTCACAACAAAATTTTTATATATATATAAAAAAATTTAAAAAAGAAACCCCACCCCCCCCACCCCTTCAGCCAGCTCTCTTAAGGAGAGTCAAAGAAATATATAAAGAAAAACTAAAAATAAAATAAATCAAGGTACATTTAAATGCATATATTCCAAATATAATGACCACTTATTAACAAAAAAAGAATAATTATCATGCAAAACATATGTCATTTTTTCCATAACAATACAAGCTTTCATTTCATTTTGCCATCTCATTATATTAATCACTGTATACTAATCCATGTACTTGCTATACATTTTCGAGCTACAGACAACGCTAAGTATACAAATGCAATTTGGAATTTACCCAGCCCCAATCCCTTTAAAGAAATCACATAACCCAATTAAAAAAACAGATGATCTAATGGTACTTGATGTAATACCTCCCCAAACACAGAGGATAAATCTTCATTAAAAACTTTATAAAATTCTACCGAAAACCCGTCATCACCTGGTACCTTACCATTAGGTTAGGTATTTCCATCATAGCAGTATTAATTTATAAATCTGTAAAGGGAGCTTCCAATTCTATAATATCCTCTTCTTCTAATGTTGATAACTTTAATGTAGATAAAAAAAGAATCAATAGATCCATTGTCCTGTCTCCCCTCAGAAGTATATATTTTTTAATAAAGTAAATAAAACTGTTCATTGATTTCCTGAGGTTTATAAGTAACTGTTGAATTCTTTTTAATAGCATTAATAACCCTTGGGGTCTGCTCCTTCTTTAGCTGCCATGCAAGTACTTTATGCACCTTCTCACCCCACTCATATTATCGTAGTTTGGTTCGATAAAGTGAACATTCAAACTGATAAGTCTGTAACGTATTATATCGCAATTTTAATCTAGTCAAAGCTATTTTCTGATCTTCTTTCACTCCCTTCTGAAATTCCTTCTCCAGTTCATCAATCTGCTTTACTAATTTAATACTTTCAGCCATATACCCTTTCTTAACTTTGGTAGCATAACTAATTATTTGTCCTCTTAAATAAGCCTTTAATGCATCCCATAATACAAATCTACTTTGAACAGAGTTAGCATTTTCCATTAAGAAAAAATCAATCTGTTTCTTAACAAAGGCAGCAAACTCAGGTTTTTTCAACAATATTGTATTAAACCTCCATCTATAAGATGAACGTATCACCTCCGAACTTTAATAAGAGAAAAATAATAAAGAATGATCGGATATTGCTCTACTCTTATAGTCTGCCTGCAATACCTTTCCTTGTAAATGTGCCGATATTAAAAAAAATCTATTCTAGAAAAGGAATCATGCCTGGAAGAATAAAAAGAGAAATATTTCTCTGTAGAATTAATCCTTCTCCAAATATCTACCAAATTTAAATCTTTCATTAAGGTCCCAATTTGTATCAGCATCTTCGATTTTCTAATACATTTTGGGGATTTATCCATCAATGGGTCCAAAACACAGTTAAAACCTCCTCCTACTAGAATATTTTTATTAGCTTGACATAATGACAAAAAAATCATCTGAAATAAAACATTCATCATCTACATTAGGTGCATAGATATTAAGTAAGGTCCAAAATTCATTAAAAATTTTACAGTCCACTTTTAAAATCCTCCCAGCATTCCCCTCTACAGTCTGTAAATCAAAAGATAAATTCTTATTAACTAAAATCGCTACACCTTTTGCCTTAGAATTAAATTAAGAAGAAAAAACATGACCAACCCAATCTCTTTTCAATTTCAAATGTTCTTTTTCAGTCAAATGTGTTTCTTGTAAAAAAGCAATATCAATTTTCATTTTCTTAATATCAACTAAAACTCGCTTTCGCTTAATTGGATTATTTAATACCTGAACATTAAAAGTTGCAAATTTCAAACTAGACATTTTAATAAACTATCAATTTAAGCACTTGATACAAAAATGCCCTCCTACTAATAAACCAAATCTACTCTCACTCCCCTAATATTATAAAAAATGTTAATATAAAAAGGAATACAATTAATTCCCCCCAAAATTTAAAAAAAAACACCTAAAGGTAATAATTCCCTAAAAAACTGGGTGTGGTACACCCCACCAGTGGCAGATGACTATCAAAGATAGTCAGAAATACAATATATATAATAATGTAATTCAACATCATTAATATATTCAGCCCTGGGACTCCAGTCCCAAAAATTGGTTTGAATCTTTAGCATCGCTAGGTCTATGTGTCAAAGCCTCCTTCTTCCCATCTTTCCGATTCTTCCCATTCTGTCCATTTCCATTGGCCCTTTGTTTAGATGACGACAGTGAAATTCTTCCCTGACCATGTAGATCCGGTAATGAATTAGCAAAAACCAAATGCATCGTGATCATTCTCAAAAAATTGAGACTGATAATTGCCATAAAAGACCTTCAACACTACAGGATATCGAAAAGCAAATTTATATCCTTTCCGCCACAGCATATCTTTGGCCGAATTAAGCTCACATCGACGTCTGATCATTTCTTGACTCAAATCAACATAGAAGAAAACTCTATTGTTCTGACTCATCATTGGAGATTGACTTTGTCCTCCCTTCTGTTCCGCCAACCGTAAAATTGTTTCTCTATCCCAATAATTCAGGCAACGAATTCAAACTGCTCGTGATGGTTGACCAGGTAACGGTTTCCTCCTTAACGCTCTATGTGCCCTTTCCAATACCAAACCACCTGGAAAGAACTCTTTACCCAACATCTCAGGGATCCAATCCTTAAAACAAAATTATTGGATCCACACCTTCCATATCTTCCGGAAGGCCCACAATTTTTACATTATTACTCCAGCTTTGATTTTACATTGAATCAATTTTTTTCAATAATTCTCTCTTCTGAATTCCACAATCCACAAACAAATCTTCCACTTCCTCTACTTTTTCTTTATTATGTACAACTTGCTCTTTATTCAGAAAAAGCTGTCTCAAACTTTTTAAAATTCTCCTGTACTACATCTACTGAATTAAGGCATTTATTAACATCTCTCTTAAGCGTAGATAAATCTTCAGACATTGTAGATTGAATGAGTTATTTGATGAGATAGTGTCCATATAATAAACAATCCCTTCCAACACAGTAAAAATAGAGTTCAGTCCGGATTCCGATGCCACATCTTGAGACCCACCTTCTACAGGCTCCTCCTCCAATTGTTCCTGTAAACTAGCTGTGTAAGGTAAGTCCTCTTCTTGTTCCATCGTTGTCAAGACTTTCCCCATGTGGCTGCAGGTTTGGACACCTGATGATGGCACCCCGACCACGTCAGGGCGCCGCCACTTGGCCCCCCCCCCACAGCCCACACACGTTCCATTAGATCGCGGACCCTGGAAGCACCACACATGCCTGGCAGAGCAAGAGGCTGCGCAGGGGCGGCCTCCAGCACCTTCCTGCGCGTCCCCAACTACCCCGACAGCAGCGCAGGCCCAAGGACTCCTTGTTCCATTGGATCACCAGCGCACCCGACTTTGCGAACGCGCGGGTCATCAGTCGATTTCTTCAACAAGGCGGCGCCATCTTGCGGGGAGAAGACCAGCGCCGACATAATATTCAACCTGGATGGAGTTCTCTGTGGCCTGGAGACTCCCGATGGCAGCTCCGTGGTTCCAGCTGGACAGGTAGGCACCAGTTCTTCAGCACTTTTAAAAAGTAGTTTTTTTCTATTGTTGAGTCTTAGGTTTTTGAATATTAGCCCCATTATAGACAACCAATATATTTAAAAACAAAATTAAAATATTGGTTGTTTAAAAACGGGTGTTTAAAAAAACTGGCTGGGGAGGATTAGAACTGCACGTCTGCTCTCTACGCCATCTTGCCATGCCCACCCCCCCCCCCCCCCCTCCCTCAGTCTTTCCTGAAATCAGCCTGGCACTTTTATTTCCAAGTTACAGATTATGCTTTCAATTTACATCCCAGAGACCTCAGCACACAATCCAGGCTAGTACTCATATGCTGAAGGACTGTCAATGGCAAATGTGCAATTTAAACAAGATAATAAAGGAGACAAGGTCTGCCTTCTGTGTTGGATGGTTATAAACATAATGCCAGTGCTTCAAAGGATATCAGGGTAGCTCTTCTCGGTGCTCGCAATACTTATCCATGAAGAGACCACCAAAAAGAAAATGCACTATTTATGGGATCTTTATGTGCAGACACTGGCTACCATATTAAACATTTCACTGCAGCTGTTCACTGTCCCCATGAGTTTCAATGCATCCACCATCTTGGTGCTCAAGAGAGTGATGGTAACTGGATTAAATGACTACTGTCCACTGGCACTGACTTCTACAATTATGAAGTGCTTTGAGTGATTGGTTATGGAGCGCAAGAAATGACACATTCCAGCAATATTAGACCCATTCCAGTTTGCTTACTGGCCAAACCGGCCCATAGATCATGCTGTAGCCTTTACCTTCCACTCCACTGTGTGCAGAGTGGAAGGGGTCCTGGCCTAACTGGAAAGGGATGCCTTATACGCCAGGCTGTTCATTTTGTTCAGTTCTGCATTCAACACAATCATACCTCAGAAGCTAGTGGGTAAACTCTTCTCACTGGGACTCAACAGCTCTCTCTGGACATCTTGATGGAAAGACCACTGTCAGTCTCGATGAGTAACGAAAGTTGCATCTTGCTGAGCGCTGGCACACTTCAGGTTTGCGGATCATACAACAGTCGTTAGCATTTTCAGTAACAATGATGTGTTGGCTTACAGAGAGGTTTGAAGGCTTGTAAAATTGTGAGAGAACAACAACACAAGTTTCAACAAGACAAAAGAAATGGACTTTAGGAGGACCAAGGATGACTACTCTCCATTACACATCAATGGTTCCATCATGGAGGCAGAGGAGGGCAAGGCTACAGTCCCCATCTTGACAACATTTTCCAGGAGCACAATGGAAAGCATCCTTCTGGCTGCATCATTGTGTTGTCCTTCAAAATGTCCAAGAAGATCACCAGGGTCTCCCTTTACTGACAGAATTTACCGAAACTTTGCTTAAATTGGGCTCAAATAATTATAGAAGACCATTTATACCCACCACACAGCATCTTTGACCTCTCACCATCAAGGAGTGTCAAAATCAGAACTGCCAGGCTGGGAAATAGCTTTTTCACACAGGCTGTGAAATTGATGAACATTATCTTATAGCTGAGTAAATCCTCTCAGAGTATTTGTATATATTTATTTAAATTATATATGTATACATGTGATTATTATGTAATGTGTTTAGGTTCATGAAATATAGTCTGGAAAAAGCAAAGCGAGGGTATGCACAGAGGATCCCCAGACAGATGTGCAACACTGGTGACATGAGGTGCAGGTGGTAAAGTATCAAGACAATAAGGTAGCACAAGTCAATCTTGTGAATCGAGGACAATGCTGCCTCCATTCCGAATAGTCTGAACATCTATGCACGGTTTGATGAGAAGAACAGGATGATGCCAAAGAATGCTCCATATCCCCCTGATGAGCAGGCCCCCTGCATAGCCGTGGCTGAGGTGAGAACAACCCTATCCAAGATGAATGTACACAAGGTAGCATGACCAGACAACATGCCTGGTCGAATACTGAAGGACTGTGCAACCAATTGGCAAAGGTCTTCACAGCACCTTCAACCTCAGTGCAGCAGTCCATCGATCTCGTAGGGTTCAAGACGGCCACCATCCTCCCAGTACCCAAGAGCGTGACAATAACAGACCTCAATGACTACTACCCTATGACACTTTCCTCCACCATTATGAAATGCTTTGAGCATCTGGTGATGGAACGCATCAAAGCACACCTCCCAGAGATGCTGGATCCAGTTCAATTTGCATATTGAAGAAACTGTTCCACAGACAATGATATAGCTTTGTCACTTCATTCCAGCCTGACCTGTCTGGAGAACAAAACACCTCATATGCCAGATTGCTATTCATTGACTTCAGCTCGACACTTAATACAATCATTCCCAGAAGCTGGTCGAGAAGCTGTCCTTGTTGGGACTAAAAACGCCTCTCTGTAATTGGATCCTGGACTTCCTAACAGAAAAACTTCAGTCTGTCTGGGTCGGTTACAGAATATCAAACTGTGTGCTAAGCCCAATCCTGTTCACAATACTGACCCACGATTGCATTCCCTGATCCACCTCCAACAGTGTTATCAAGTTTGCAGACAACAGTAGTTGGTCTCATCACCAACAACAATGAGTAGCACTACAGAGAAGAGATGGAAAATCTCATGAAATAGTGTGTGTGACAACCTATGTCTCAACATAGACAAGACGAAGTAGATGATTCTGGATTTCAGGAGGACCAGGAACAATCACCCTCTGCTACACATCAACAACTCTGTAGTGAAGAGAGTGGAGAGCACCAAATTTCTTGGAGTTTACTTAACTAGTGACCTATCATAGACATTCACCATCTCCTCACTTGTCAGGAAGGAGCAACTATTCTTCCTGAGAAGACTGAAGCAAGAAAGGCTGCCAGCCACCATTATCTCAACCTTCTATAACAGCTTTATTCTGGCTGGCAGCATTACAGTTACGGTATGGTTGTTGGAGAAAAATGGAATCCACTGGACCATAAGAATGGCAGAGAGGATCACTGGAATCTCCCTCCCCTCATCGACATGACCAGGATCATTGTCTGAAGAGGGTGTGCATAATCATTGAGAGGCCTTTCCACCCTACACACAGCATCTTTCTGTTGCTCCTGTCAGGAAAGAGATACAGGTGCATTAGAGCCAGTGCCACCAGGCTGAGGAACAGCTTCTGCCCATGGGCAGGGAGAATGGTGAATGACCAAAGGAACTGCTCACACTAACCATCTGAGCATCGCATGTGTACAAAACAATATTTATTTTTTTAAGAGATTAAAAATAATTGTTCTGCATATGTATTATTGTCTGCATGTGCGTTGTCTGGTTGTGTGTCTGCATGTTTTGCACCGAGGACCAGAGAATGCTCTTTCATCAGGTTGTACTTGCATAATCAGACAACAATAAACTTGACTTGATTTATTCCATTATCCAAGTCATTAACATATAATGTAAAAAGAAGCAACCCCAACAACGGTACACCACTGATAACCAGTTGCCAACCAGAATAGGATCACTTTATTCCCACTCTGCCGATCAGCCAATGCTAGTATCTTCCCTGTAATTCCATGAACACTCATTTTGTGTAGCAAACTCATATATAGAACCTCGTCAAAGGTCTTTTGAATGTCCAAATATACAAGATCAACTAAGTGGCTTTTGACTAAACATCAAAAGATTGATGTTTGTTTTTCAGGCAAGAATTTCCCTTAAGAAAACCATACTGACTATCTTATCATGGACCTCCAGGCACTCTAATCTCATCTATGAAAACCAAATCTTACAACCTTCTAACCATCGAACAGGCTAACAGGATTAAAACATCCTTTCTATGCCTCTTTAAATATCGGAGTGACCGTTGCAATTTTCCAGTCCTCCAGAACCATGCCTGAATCTATTGATTATTTGAAGATCCTTACCAATGCCTCCACAATCTCTATAGCTACTTCTTTCAGAACCCGAGTGTACATTCCATCAGGTCCAGGAGACTTAACTACCCTTCGACCTTTCATCCTAAGCACCTTCTCTCTGGTGATCATGATTAAACTCACCACTTCCCTTGATCGTCTAATATACTGCTAATGTCCTCCGCAGCGAAGGCCCACTCATTTCAAGATTCAATTTCTCATAGTAATAAAACAAGGTCACATTACACAAAATGTCTTTTTCCCTGCTGCAAGGCAGACAGATTTGCCACCGGCAGGAATTGCCTAAGCACCTTTTACAATCAGACTTACAGACAGAAAGAGAGAAGCAAGAGAGAATCCTCCAGAGTCACTGAGTGTCCGTAGATTCATCTCCAGCGCTTCCACAGTCCCCGCAGCTACACAGAATCCAGTCCAAACCATTGGCGATCCAAGATCCAGATCCGAACTTCTGACACAGTCATGAACCCTTCTGGGCCTTCAGCACCTCCTCGCATCCCATTTGCGATACCTGGATTTCTGACAGCTCAAAACCCATGGCCATCTTCAGTTCATTATTGAACAATTTTTCTGTGCTGTGAAAGCCATCTCTGGTTCACACACCCAGTACCAGTGAATTAGTGCCAAAGATCTAATTCCCATCTTTGCCCAACACAGCATAACAGCAAACCTTTGCCATCTCCTTGCCTCCATTATAATTTCTCCAGCATCATTTTCAATTACTCCTCTATCTCATCTTGCCTCTTTTTCACTCAATCTACTAAAAAGCTTTTAGTATCCTTTTTGATATTATTTGCCAGCCTTCTTTTCAACTTCATCTTTTCCTTCCTATTGAATTTCTTAGTTGCTTTGTGCATGCTATAAAAGCTTCTCAGTCCTTTATCTTTCCACTATTTTTTTTCTACCTTATATGCCCTTTCTTTTTGCTTTTTCTTTGGCTTTGACTTTTATCAGACACAGTGGTGTCATTATTCCATTCAAATATATATTTTTTAAATTAATCTGTCCTGCACCTTCTTATTTCTTGGAGAAACTCCAGCTATTGCTGTTCTGCCGTCTTCCCTGCTAGTGTGTCTTTCTAATTAACTTTCACTAGCTCATCTCTCATACCTCTGTAGTCCCCTTAATTCTACTGGTTTACTGACATCAGTGATTTTAGTTTCTTCCCATCAAACTGCAGGGCAAATTCTATCATATTATAATCACTGCCTTGTTAGGGTTCATTTACCTTCAGCTCCCTTATCAACTCTGGTTCATTACACAATACCAATCCAGAACTGCCATTTCCTTGTTTGACTTAGCCACCAGCTGTTCTAAGAAACCATCTCATACGCATTCTACAAATTTTCTCTTGAGATCCAGTCCCAATCTACTTGCACGTTAAAATCCCTCATGACTACCATAACATTGTCCTTTTGACAGTTTTTCAATTTGCTGTTGTAATTTGTTGTCTGCATCCCAACCACTGTTTGGACGTCTATATATAATTGTCAACAGTGTTATTTTACCCTTGGCATTTCTTAACTCAACCACAATGATTCTATATCTTCTGATCCAATGTCACTGCTTTCTAATGTTTGAATGCAATCCTTACCAACAGAGCCACACCACTCCCTCTGCTTACCTGCCTGTCCTTTCGATACACTACATATCCTTAGACACTGAGCTCCCAATGACACCATGATGGGAAAAACGTCATACCTGCTAATCTGTAGCTGTACCACAAGGTCATCCACTTTATTTATTATGCATTCAACTAAAAAATCTTTAGCTCTGTATTTGTTACTTTTTTTTATTTTAACTGTGTTCCTAATGCATTGCAGCTCATCCCCATGGCTCCAATTTCTCCCTATCTGTTCTTCACAAATTTCCTACCAACTCCCAATATTTGTGGAGCAATTGCCTCTTCACTTTGTTTCCCGCCCCCCCCCCAATCTAATCTAATTTTCTTCTCTTCTCTCTCCATCCCCCCCCCCCAAACCCACAAGCAATAATGATAGCAAACCTGCCAGGATATTGGTTCCAATTCAGTTTAAGTCCAACCCTTCCCATTTGTACGGGTCACCAGAAAAGGTTCCAATATTCTAAGAACTTGAATCCCTTTCCCCTACACCATCTCATCGGCCACTCATTTGTTTCTGCTATCTTCCCCTTCTGACCTTCGCTAGCTTGTGGAACTGTGAATAATTCAGATATTTCTATCTTAGATGTCCTGCTCTTCAGTCTCTTTCCTAACTCCCTAAGGTTACTCTGCAGGACCTCTACCCCACTCTTATCAATATGTACTGTGAAATCTGGCTGCTCACCCTCCCCTTTAAGAATATCCTGTACCAGCTCAGATATCCTGGGCGCTGTGTGGCTGCAGAAGTGATGGAGGAAAATCTACGAACACTCAAAGACTCTGGGGGACTCTCTGACTATAAGAGGAGCTTCAGGCAATTTCTGCCAATGGTGAATCTGTCTGCCTTACAGCAGGCAAAAGCAATTTCATGCAATATGACCCTGTTTTATCACAATAACAATAAATTAAATGTTGAATCTTGATACTACCTGGAGTCTTATGGTTGCAGAATCACCTATCTATTCCCCTATCGAGTTTCTTATGAGTTTTGCTCTGTCTGACCATTCTTCCCTTCTGAGACAGAGACAACCACTGTGCTATTGGTTTGGCTGCCACCTGGCCTCTCCACCCCCAACCCCACCCGCCCCCTCCCCCACAGCTGTATCTAAAGGTGTATACTTGTTGCTAAGGGGAAAAGTGTGATAGTACAGGTTCTATCACCAATATGTATATGTACAGATTGTAGTGTAGGATGACTGTGATTGGCTGAGAGTGTAGCCACACCTACTGGCAGGTCTTAAAGGATTGCTCCTAGCCAGACCAGGTCATTCTGGACTAGTCAACCTACTTGTGATATGCTCCAGTCTTTTAGTTAATAAAAGCCTTGGTTTGGATTAACAAGTCTTTGGTTCTTTCGACGCGCTCTACAATGAACAACTACACTGTTCTGCACTGACTGCCTATTGACTTCCCTCTCCTTACAATCACCCAGTTACCTGTTTCTTACCTCTTAGGTGTGACTGTCTCCTTATAATTTCTGTCTTATCACCCCCTCTGCACTCTAAATGATCCAGAGTTCATCCAGCTTCAGATCCATTTCCCTAACACAGTCTGTAAGGAGCTGCAACTGGATGCAGCTTTTGCAATGTAGTTATCCGCTGTCCTAGATTCCCCACATCCTACAATTGGTGTATTTCACTGCCCTCGCATCCACCTCTACTATCAACTCTAGATTATGATTAAAAGATCTTACCTGACCTTACCTATGGCAAGTACTCAACCTCTTGCTCTCTGAAGCTGCTCGAGCCATAGCCTGTAACTCTCCACTCTTACACTGAGCCACTCACAGTGGCCACTCCAACTGAGTTTCCCTTTTTATTTTCGACAGATTCTATCTATAGCATAGACTCCCACCAATCACTGCTCTGTTTCACTTTTAAACTCCCCTGAAACAAAGTACAGGTCCCAACACTCACTCGTTGCTGAGTCCTGGATCTGCATCGCTCCACTTCATTTTTAAACTCCCCTGAAAATAAGTACAGCTCCTGCCACTCACTAGTTGTTGAATGCTGGCTCAGAGACTCATTATTTGCAATATCACAGCATAAACCGATGGTTTAAGGAATAGTTGTTGCACCACATCAAGTAGTATTTTAAATTTTTTAAGTGTGATAACCGACTTTGGGTTAGGCTATGGCATGGAGTAGATGTCCTTATCATAGCTCCACACCTCCAGTATATATTTTCCCCTTGTAGAGCTTGTCGAAAGAACCAAAGACTTGTTGATCCAAACCAAGGCTTTTATTAGCAAAAGACAGGAGCTCTTCACAGGTGGCCGACCAGTCCGGAATGATCCGACCTGCCTAGAGACACAACCCTTTAAGGGCCAGACAGTAGACATGGCTAAGCTCTCAGCCAATCGCTGTAAGCACAGTCATTACATACTCTAGATACTGTAACTATATACATTGGTGATAGGTCTGTACTATCACACCCCTGTTTACATTTCTTGAAAGTTTAACGTCTCGGTGTTGAATTGCATATTCTATATATGAAGTGGATGCAAGAGCTGGAAAGGCTGCTAAAAGTGAGAAAAAAGAAATAAACAAGAAGCTTCGCCTATTCCAAAGGCAAACCTCACTGCTGAGAGTTCCTTCAAAATACTTGAACAAATTAAAAAAATCTATTGATGCAAGATTTAAATGCTTTTGGCCCTAGAAAACTGATTTGCAGAGATCTGTGATTCCATAGAAAAACAAGGTGAGCATTTGACCTTAGCAGAATCTGCTTTAAAGGAAATGAACGAACAGGTCCACCACCTGGAAGACAATAACAAGAGGCTAATGACTAGGATTATTAATACGGAAAGTTGAAGCAGTTCACAAAATCTGTGCATGGTAGGCTTGTCTGAAGATACTGAATCTGGTGTGCTTACTAAACTTTTCTGATTTGTTGGCAACAGTGTTTGGAGATGCTTGATAGAACACATCAATCATTATCGTCTAAGCCTAAATCAGGGCGCAAAGCCCATTGTGTGGTTATATGCCCTCATTATCAAACAAAGGAACTGCTGATTCTTGAAGACCATCATAAAAGTACCTTGTAATACCAAGGAAAAACATTTAGAATCATGGATGATTATTCTACTTAAGTTATGAAAAAAGATGGCTGTCTACAGGGAAGTTGTGTCAGAGTTATATCAACAGGGGTTGAAGCCTTCCTTGCTGTTTTCAACATGTCTTAGAATCTCTCTCCAATGGAAATATGAAATTGGTTGTTTTAGAGAAAGATGTTAGGGAGTTCATTCTCAACCTACCTGCTCCTGAGTGATATTTTTTTTTCTGTTGAATGATTGCTTTGAGATGAGGTTTGAAGTTTTAGTAATTTTTTTTAATATGAATACCTTTTTTTTACAGAAAAAGCATTGTTCTTGTGAGTTGAATTAATCTGGAATGGTTAGGAGAAGAATTTGACACATTTTGATTGCATTTACGGACAAGTCTATTTATTTTGCATATCCTGTAAAAATAAACATTATTCTCATGAGAACAGTTTATTTATTTTTTCCCCAATGTTTAATGTACTCAAACTACACATGGTTTATTTTGGTTTGCTATGAATATCTGCAAGGGGATTGTTATTGTTTTGCTTCTGAGCAAGAGTTGGACATAGTGGGTTCTTAGAATTAATTAGCACACTAGTGGCTTTTCCATCAGCCTAGGGGGTGGAACTGAGGAACAGATGATGGGTATTTTGTGATGCCATGGTGCTTAACTGTTTTGATATTTCGGGTTCCCGCTTACGTACTTTATGGTTTAATAAAGGCATTTGCAGGCCTGAGGTCATGGTGCATATTGCATGAACTCTGATTTTGCACATGTGCATTGGGATTTCTGAATCTAGTTTTAATGTAAGTGTATTTTTTTTTATAATTGAGTAATCATGGCTAATTCTATTAAGTTCCTGAGTTGGAATGTGAGGTGTTTAAATCATCCAGTAAAATGAAGGAATGTGGCTTCACATTTAAAACAACTTAAAGCTGCAATTATATTTTTACAGGAGGCAAATATACATGGCAGAGATGTTTTACACCTGATGTCATGGTGGAAAGGGAAGCAATATCATGCTTCCTTTCAAGCTAACTCTAGAGGTGTATCAATTCTGATGAATCATAATATTATTTTAGTATACAATGTTTTTTTTTGATTCATACAGTTATTTTGTTATTGTTTCAAGGAAATTACAGAATAAAATGGTGGTTTTGCAAATGTTTATGCTGTCAATGAAGATAATCTAGGTTTAAAAAAAAACTCCTTGCAAATTTAAGTTTATTCTATGCAGGGGATTTCAACTGTTGGCTAGATCTTATCCTGGATCATTCATATTCTAACCTGGCTACATTAAACAAATTTGCCCAATTAATACATTTTTTAATTGGATTATGGCATTTCAGATGTTTGGTGTTTATTTTAGAATGTTATTTCTTATAAGTCTTTTTAATCACTTTTTATTGATAATCATTTAATTAACTCATTCTTGTAAATACCACAGAATTGTAAATTTGACCATGCCCCTGTTACAACATCACTGAACCCCAATTTTTTTCGGGATAAAAGACACTGCCGTTTTAATTCAGTGTTATTATCCGATAAGGACAGTTAAATTTACGGAAGAACAGAGAGTTCTCTTTTTAGATGCTAATCTCCCTTCTGAGACCTCTAGTTTAGTTATATGGAATACTTTTGAAGGCTTTTCTTAAGGGCAAATTATTTCATATACTGTAAATAAGAAAAAAAAAGACTAATAAAGAAAGATCTGAGGTAATTAAACAAATTAAACAGTTAGATCCAGAATACGCTCAAACTAAAAACTAAAATGAACACAAAAATGGATTGAACTTGAAACTAAATTTGATTCTCAACATACTCAGCAAAATGCAAACTTTTGAAATCTAAAATTCAATTTTATATTCATCCTGATAAATCTGGTAAGATTTTAACCAACCAATTGAGAGGATTAGGTGCTAAGCAATACATAATAAAAATTTGTAAAGAAAATGGTATTGTAATTTCAGATTATTTGGAGATAAATGATACATTTAAAAGATTCTTCTCCAAATTATATTCTTTCAAATGTATGAAACTCAGTAATTTGATGAAAAATTTAATATCCGCAAGATTTATTTAGACAGTCAAATCAAACTGGATGAATCTCTTTCACAAGAGGAGATAGTGTTGCTATTTCCTCATTACAATCTGGAAAGACCCCGGGACCTGATGGATTCCCTGTGGAATTTTTCAAATTATTTTCTTAACTGCTCACACCTTACCTAAAGGTGGTGTTTGCTGATTTTTAATGAGGGTTGGATATCTTTAATTGCAAAGAAAGTTGAAGGCAGAACCAAATGTTCCTCTTATAGTCTGATCTCCCTATTTAATGTCAAAGCTAAAATTTTGGCTAAAATATTAACCAGAAGGTTGGAAAACATTTTAGTATCAGTTATTTCTGAAGATCAAATGGTTTATTAAAAATTGTATTCATATTTTACTATACATTGCTTAATGAATATTATGTATTTGCCTTGTGGGGAAACTCCTGACTGTATTCTTTCATTGGATGCTGATAAAGTTTTTGATCGCGTAGAATGGACACATCGATTTATAACCCTTGAAAATGTTAATTTCGGTTCTGATTTTATTACACAAGTTAAACTATAGTATTTAAGATCCTCTGCCACAATTCTTACTAATTTACAACAATCTCAACCATTGAATCTGCATTGTGGCACTCATCAAGGATGTCCATTAAGCCCTGTATTATTCGATCTGGCGATTGAACGACTGGCAACTGCGTTTTGTAAGTGCATGGATATCTTGGAGATATGCCAGAAAGGGATTGAACACAAGGTCTCGTTATGCAGATGATCTCTTACTTTATATTTCAAATCCAACCACCTCACTCCCAAAATGATGCAATTTAGTCAATTGTCAGGTTATAAATTGAATATGCATACAATTGAATTCTTCCCTGAATTTTTCTGCAACAGTGTGCAGTCATTCTGCTTTTAAGATTGTTAAAAATCAGTTTACCTTCCTTAGTACTAATAATTACAAAGAATTATAAACATCTTTTTAAGGAGAATTACAGAAGGGTCTGTAAAGGTGAAACATCCCTGACCCAATGGTCACCTTTGTCCACAACTCTAGTTGGCCGTATAAATTCTATTAAAATGAATATTTTGACTACATCTTTATATCATTTTCAATCTGTTCTGATATTTGTTCCTAAATCATTTTTTGATTTACTTGACTCAGCCACATCATGTTACATACATGCAAGATAAGCATTCTTGCCTTAATAAAATTCTTCTTCAGAGATCCAAGAAAGATGGTGGTATGGCTCCACCCAACTTTAGATTCTATGGTCAATATACAAAGTCTTACATTTTGATCCTTCTTTCATAATCATTCTGACCACCCATTTATGGATATCAATAGAGATGAATTCCCCTCAATTATTTTCTAATTCAGTAAATTTTGCCTCTTCACTTCTATTCTCAACTAAGTTAATAGATAATCCAATTGTTAAATATTCTATGAGAATTTAGTCACAATTTATAAAACATTTGGCATTTCATAACTTTTCTCAACCCTCTTTATGTGACAATACTTTTCAGAGATGGCATTCAAAGCTTTAAGGATCATCTGCTAAATTTAACTTGCCCAAATCTCAGGTTTTTTTTAGAAATTTGCAAGTCCAACATTTTCTTGAATCACAAGTTTCTAATTTTCCAAGAGAGTCTGAATCAAATTTTATAGATGAGTTTTTTAAGCCTAATGCCTTCTCACAAAGGTTTAACATTGATTATATATAAATTATTATGTTTAAATCAGAGGTCGTTATTTAAAATCAAAAATGTTTGGGGGCAGGTTTTAAATTGGACTATATCTGATGTGGATTGGGAGGCAGTTCTTAAGTTGTTTAATAGCTCTTCACTATGTACTTGACATTGTCTATCACAATTCAAAGTGGTACATTGAGTATATTTGCCTCAGGCTAAATTGTCTCACTTTTATTCCAGTATAACTCTCTGCTGTTACAGGTGTAAGAGTGAAGAAGCATTGTTAATTCATATGCTCTAGACTTGTCC
This sequence comes from Narcine bancroftii, assembly GCF_036971445.1. Classification (NCBI taxonomy): domain Eukaryota; kingdom Metazoa; phylum Chordata; class Chondrichthyes; order Torpediniformes; family Narcinidae; genus Narcine; species Narcine bancroftii. The sequence continues at coordinate 35,079,141 of NC_091476.1, read as the reverse complement.
TAGTCTAGAGAAATACAGGAGAGAGGTTTACAATACCTTATCGAAATTTTCCATATGGATTTAACACCAAATCCTTTGGTGACCCTCCATTAAAATGGGAGGGAAGGATTCCTCTATCTCTGGTTCAGAGTCACGCTATTTATTTTGCCTATTTTAGCGAGGCGCACAATTTTACTTAAAAGGATGCTGCCCCACTTACTCATGATCAGTGGATTATGTCTTGTTTGAATATTGAAAAGATTCATTATTCAATTAATAATTCAGATATAGGATTCCCGATGTTATGGGGGTCAGTTATGACTCACTATGTTACTTTATAATTTCACTCCAAAGCAATTAAATTGTCTGACTTGTATCTTTTCACGTTCTTCATATTTTTTTTTACCTTCAATTTCCTTTTAATACCAGTTATATGTAGCATCTGGCAATGCGATTAGATAAGGGGTTTGAGTTTTTCTCCTTTACTATTTTCTGCTTTCCTTTCTTTTTATTTGCATTATTAGAGTTTTTTTTTCCTAAGGTATATACTATTTAGAATATGAATTATGGATATGATTTACGACATATACAGAATGTGTAACATAGTTAGTGATATACAGAATGTCTTATTTAGTTTGTGTAACTGTCCATATCATTTTATTGAACTGTACTCTTTTTGTTTCTATAAGTTTTTTATTAAAATCAATAAAAATATTTTTAAAAGAAAGAATATGTAAAATAAACCATCAAAGCAAGCATATGCATTGAAAAGGGTTGACAAAAATAATGTCAAAATCAGTTAGCAAGGCTAACATTCCATTCTTTTTAATACAGTAATTTAAATTTCTAAAGTGATTGTCCCAGGGCTGTTCTCAGAGGAAGGTTCCTTAGAGAAGAGCTCAAATATTTGAACAAAGGCCTGAATGAGAGGCATGTTGGATTAAACATTTGAAGGCAAGGGCACGATAATGAAGTGGCAGGATTTCAGGGAGACAATGATAAAATATAGAGCCGGCAAGGTAAAAGACTGACTTGGTGAATAGTAAAATAATTGCAATGAAGACTAATGCCAGATTAATTATGACATATTGGGTGCCGACTGATTCAGAAATGCTCCATTAGAAGGATGATTTGGGAAGTGGAGGTCACAGGATATGGAGAAGAGTGAAGCAGAGAAACAACATTTATTACACAAGAGGCAATGAGTCTTCAAATTTAAGATTAATGGAGCTGGGGATATCAGTAAGGAAGAGTTTGGAGGAGCCAAGAACTCGGCCAGGCATGGATGAAGACATCCACAGCTTTGGGTGAGATTCATATCGTGGCAGAAAAAAAATCTTGTTCAGGCAAAAGATTGAAATTCTGCTCCATCAAGTAGGATCCAAAGTTTATCATACATATCACACATCAGATTAACCCCTCTACAGTCAATCTGAGAGAGTCCCAACTCCACACTTCCTGCTTTGATGTCCCACTATAGATCCATAAACAATGGTAGGCCCATTGTTTCTGCTGTGTGCACTTCACAAAACTTACCTCCTCATACCTTGACTCTATCCTGACTCCCTGATCCAGTTACTTCTCACCTATACCCAAGACACTTCACATGGTCTTCACCATTTCAACAACTTCCATTTCACTGGTCCCCAACTGTGTCATCTTCTCTAAATATTTCCAGTTTTTATAGACCTCCATCATGAAGATCTGAAACATGCTTCTTTCTAAAACAAAGATCTATCCCTCTCCATTCTGAACAACGTAACACATGATTCCTCTTTCTTCCCATAAATTAAAGATGTAGCTGTATGCAATGGCATAGACCCTTCTTTTGACTGCCTTTTCATTGGCTCTGGAGAACTGTTTGTTCCAAAACCTCTCTAGTACTACTCCCCAACTTCTTCTGTTACCCCAATGGCCACATTGGGGCTGTTTCCTGCACAGAACTCATCAATTTCATCACCTTCACTACCAACTTCCATCCTACTCTCAACTTCACTTGGACCATTTATGAAAATGTTCTTCCTCATTGGGGTCTTCATTTCAGGAAGCAAGCAGTCCACTCATTTTTACAATAAACCCACTGAATTCCACAGCTAACTTGACTGTACTGCTTCACACTCTGTAAGGATGCAAACATTTCTCTCAATTCCCCCACCTCTACCACAACTGCTATCAAGAGGAGGACTTCCATTCCAAAACATCTGAAATGTTCTTCTGCAGGAAGGGAAACAAGAAAGTCTGCAGGAATGGAAACCTGAAAGTCTGCAGGCGTTTTAAATGGAGTTAAAACACACAGAAGAGCTGGAAGAACTCAGCCACAGTGTCCATATATTACTGATGCTTTGGGCCTGAGCCCTTCAAGGAATAAGCAAAGAAAAGGAAGACATCAGAATAAAGACTAGATTGGCTGAGAGAGGAGTCCAGACCAACAAAAGGTGTTAATTGGATAAGAGGAGAAGCCAGAATTGATTTTAGCTTTGTGAAAGGAGACAGTAGGAAAAGAGAAGAGAGAGAGAGAGAGAGAGAGAGAGAGAGAGAGAGAGAGAGAGAGAGAGAGAGAGAGAGAGAGAGAGAGAGAAGGCTCTTATAAATAGTGAAAACACCTGTCTGTAAAGGTGGAGGTTCTTCATTCTTACACCAAAAAACTTACCTCTCTGAATGCGCCATGGCCAGCTCAGAGATATCAATTCCAACCCTTCTCGGGAAAGGATAATCCGCAGAGCACTGTGCTCTGCCGCCTGACCTGAATGTTCAGCCACTGCAAGTGGCCGGTTAGTGGCAGGCTGATGATGCTGCCAACTTGCGACCCATCTCCCCACTCACCCCTCTCCCTCTATGCTTCCACAGGACCCACTGTCTACATGACTCCCCAGTCTGTTCATCCTTCCTCATACACCCTTCTGTGACTACTAACACTGCCCCTGCAACTATAGGAGATTCAACACTGATTCCCTCAACTCCTCTATCATCTAAATCCAGCAACTGAAACAGCTCTTTCAGATCAGACATATTCAGCTGCACCATCTCTAACCACATCTACTGAATTGATGTTCCTGAAGTGGCCTCCTCCACATCGGCAACTCCAATCAGTTGCATGGATCTGTACTCTGTCTGGAATGACCTTCCCAAGTTTCTAGTTATGTGGACATTTAACCTCTCTTCCCATTCCCGCATACACACCACAGAGACATTTATGGGAGCATTGAGGAACAACCTTTTCACTGAGAGGGTAATCTATATATGGAAAGAGCTGTCAGAGTAAACTGTAGAAGCCAAATCCCCAAAAGCCATTTGGACAGGTGATGTCTATGATATTGAAAGAGGTGGTCCAAATGCAGGAAAATGGTACAGTTCAGAATGACATCTTGGTAAACATGGACGAGTTTGACCAAAGAACCTGCTCCTGATTCTGCAACTATTCCTCACTTCTCCTTGGCTCTTCTATCACTAACCAGCCCATCTCATCCAAACCTCTCTCCTTCTGATACAAGCTACCTTCCCTCTGAATGCTGATGCACAATCTTAATCTGGAACATCAACAGTTCCTTTCCTTACACAGACTTGGTGAGTTCCTCCATCCATTTCGGGTTTTTTTTTAAATCCAGAATCCAAAGTCTGATGGGTCAGAATTTTCACACTTGCTGTGTGTGATAGTACAGATCTATCACCAATGTACATAGCGTATATAGTTACTGTATCTAGACTGTGCTTACAGCGATTGGCTGAGAGCTAAGCCACACCTATTGTCTGGGCCTTAAAGGGTTGTGTCCCTAGCCAGGTCGGATCATTCCGGACTGGTCGGCCACCTGTGAAGAGCTCCTGTCTTTTGCTAATAAAAGCCTTGGTTTGGATCAACAAGTCTTTGGTTCTTTCGACAAGCTCTACACTGTGATGGTTACTTTTGAAGGAAAAAGGACTAGTTGTAGATTTCCTACTCACTGTGTCCTGGATCACATGATCTCTATTGCCCAATTAGCTTCCTGCTGATCTGAATTTTTCAACTCCAACTGCCTGATGACTCCAATTGCCATGTGCAGTCTTCAGATACGATCCTTGCTGAAGTCTGCTACACTTTAATCAGACAGTGGGAAAAAATGGTATTGGAAACCAAAGGCTGACGCCTTTGATTTGCTCTTGCTCAACATGAAGCTGGAGATGATTTAAGTTCACTGATGGGTTGATAGCAAAATGCATTCAAAAAGTACAGTTGTGCACAGTATTGACCTTCTGTTCCAATTACCATATTTTTATTCATAGCGCACACATGCATATAATGTCCAGAAAATCTAAAATTATGTAAAAGTTCTCATATAACTCATACATGCATTTACCACACTGGTTTAGCATCCTGTCCAACACGTTCATAAAATGTCCTATAAAAGTCACAAAAAATAAAGCAATACATGCCATTATCAGCCTGTATAGCTATCACCTGTATTCAATCTAGCCTAATCAGCCATAGTCCAAAAATTTGTATGAAAGGCCCTTACATTTTGTGCTCTACTCATATTACCTTTGAGGTCCTCAAGTTTTCCTTTTTTAAATATTTTTATTGATTTTAATAAATAACATACAAATAATATAATTTGATATGATATCGATAGTTAGAATTAATAAAACATTGAGTATATTACAATAGTTTTGATAATGTGAGGAATCAAATCCATATGCTAACTTAAAACTGTTACGAGAGCAGAAGAAACTGGCTACAGAGCGGCAGCAAAAAAGTTCAAGGTTGAAAATCATCCATTTGTGAATGGAGGAAAGAGAAAGATGAGCTTGAGAAGATGAATCCATGAAAATGTGCACGTTGTGGGCCCAGATAGAATCTGACTTGAAGGAATGGATTCTTAGTTGAAGAAAACAAAATCAGGCTGTATCTGCAGTTGCCATTCAGATGAGAGCAAGGCTATTAGCATGTGAAAGAGGTATCCCAGATTTCAAGACAGGTTTCCCATGGAAAATAAAAGTTTATGAAACGAAACTGATTGACTGTAAGAACTAGAACAACTGTAGATCAGCAACTTCCAGACAATTGGGAATAAAAAAAATTGATTTTCACCACTTTATCGCCAATTAAATTTACAAACTTAGAATCACACCTGTGGACATTGTTAACAGGATGAAGCCCCAGTGGCCTTCAACATCCTGTTGTGAGTGAGGAAATAGGTTTGGTGGGTCTTAAAGGCAAGGACTCTGAACCCTGTTTTGGTAGGGAAGGATTTTATTTACAGAAGGCAAGAGTGGGAAATGATTACTGATGCAACACACACAGCCACACAAAACCACAGCCACGGGATGAAATAGCCAACAATTAATAATGAAAGTGGGGAAAATAGCATTGGAACAAAATACACAATGATAAACTGGTACATAAAATCATCAAGGAAAAATCACTATGATGTCCCACCGACTTAGTGCAGGCCCGGCTCTATGCTACAAGGGACACTAATTAAATGCTCCCAACCCTTTTAACAGTGCGCATCTTACCAACAGTTTCTCCAGCACCCTTCCACATTTCTCGTTCTGGAATGAAGCAGGGTGATCCCAAGCTGGCAAAGAAAGAGAACAAACAACACATGGCACCTTTATAGTGCTGGAGGTTCCAGCCCAGCTCGTTCGCAGGGCAAATGTCTCAGTGCCAGGAGGGTTAATCCAATTACAACAGCCTAATGCCAAGTACAGGCAGGCTGGAGAGTCCAGTCCAGCAAAATGTGGACTAATCGATGGGGCAGAACCAAACCATGATTGGCAGCTAGTGTGTCCTCCAATGAGGTAGGGGGAAGTGGTGTCACATGACAGCCACAACCCTTCCCAGTACACATCCCTGGCATGAGAACTAAGGCTGTTTCTAGAACAAAAACTGTGGCCATGACTATGACTGAACATGAAAGGTCGTGCTTTACTGTAGTCCTTGGCTTCCATGCAAGTGGCACTAAATTGAAGCCAATTATCATATTTAAAAGAGTAACATTGCCGTGAGAAAAAAAATGCCCAATACTGTGATTGTTCACTGTAACAAGAAAGGTTGGATGGATTCTGATTTTATGAAACTGGGTGGAAAGGTGTTACAAGGCAAGATTAGGCTGTTTTTTTTTCTCAAATAAATCATTTCTCATATTTGATTCCATGGCAACCCACAAAGAGAATTTAAATTTCAATAAAGTCTGTTGGCACCCACATTGCAGTATTTCCAGGTGTGCTGGCACGTAAACTGCAGTCACTCAATATTACAGCTAATCATCCATTCAAGATGTTCATCAAATCTTAATGGGAGGAATGGATGCAGAGCGGCACTTAGGAGTTCACCCCATCCAGACACTTGAAGTTTGCGAATGGGTTGCCAGATCATGGGATAACACCGCACAGTGGATTCAGAAAAGCCGGCATATATACTGATAATAGGAATTCCACCACTGATGATGAAAGCAGAACCAACTACAGTTACGGAAGAACGGTTGCAGGTTATCCGAGCATAATTTAATGAAGACAGTAAACAAGAATCTGACCTTAAAGGATTTGAAGTGTTTACAGATGATAATGAAGAAGACAAAGGAACAACATCATTATTTTACTTGTTATTTCAGATGTTACATGGTGTTTGACTTCAGCATTTTTGTTCAATAATTTCATTCAAGCAATTAAAAATGTTCTTTAAAGTAGAACCAATTGATGCTCAAATAACTTCAATTTTATATTCAACACATGAAAAAGCTCTGTTATAGCGCATTTACAGAGATAATGCGCATTGGGTTACACAGTTTATTAAAAAGCATTTAATGCGTGTTTAATATGCGTGAAAATACGGTACTTGATCATTTTAAATTGTATTCACAATTCGTGAAATGTGCATTGTTTAAACAGGACCTGAATTCAATTATTTTAACCATCTGAATGAATTGTGATCTGATTTTATTTTACTGTTGCAGAAATTACACATTGCAACTCAAACCAGCCTGTAACACAGCAGTCTGTCTCTCATCCTCTGCAGCGACAGCATGTAAGATACAACAAGGACAGCAGAGTACCACAATGCTTCCAATTATATTACAGAAAGAGATATCATACATGCTGGTATTTCTAAGGCAATTAGTGAAAATAATGGCCAATCACTTCAAAAAAATGAAATGTTCAGAATAAAGACAATCTGAAAGTGGTAATAGCTTCATTACAATGACAGCACTGCACCTTGTGTCTCTACTCAAATTAAGCTCTTTACTCCTCTATACAGGGTAACAGCAAGCACTTCTGTTTCTCCCTGTTAACAAACCATCTTACCCACAACCATTGGTAAAAATTTTGGTTGCCGATCAACGTCAAAATGTTAATATCAAACTGACATCAGGTTTCTCCTGGAATTTTGAAACTGCTGAAATATCATGACCTCGAAAAGTTTTGCCAGCAGATATTAATAAATCAACCTGAGTTTCATGAGATGGCTTCTTCTACGGTAAAAAGCAAAAATCTCAAGCGATTTGCAACATCACAGTTATGAGTTCAAACTTCATCAGAATGTTTGAACCATGGAGTTCACCCGTGTTAATTGGTAAAATATGAGCTCTGGCAATATAAATGATTTAATACTTTGAAGTTCATGTGTCACTAATGCATCTCACAATGTATGATAAAGGTTGTCACAGACATGAATAGTTTCAATATGGATCCTTTTTTAGGATGGTGAAATATAAAAACAAATATCATAGCACATCCACATAAAATGAAATAAAACCACAAGGAAGAATAAATCTTTTTTTTCACTCAATTACTGACAATGCAGTTGGAATTTCTCAATGTTCTGGTTGGAATAAAAAAAATTCAGACCAGAATTTTTTATATTCTTTTATTAAATATTTTATTTTAGTTTTCACAGACTTACAAAATCCAATAAACAAAGCCATTCATGTACACATGCATATCCAAAGTGTGTATTTGTCCCAACCCCCCCTCCACCACCACAGTGAGTACATTCCAAAAACTTATCTCTATTCCACTCATCATAAGGCACACGACCCCCATCAAGACCGATAATGAAAAAAAAATAACAATGGCAACACCATTCAAAGAAAACACTTAAAAAAAAAAGAAACTCCAAAGAAAAAGAAAACTAAGGACCTGAAAAGAAAAGGGCAGGTGTGTCATCTGCGACAAGTCCTATTTCCATAATCACACGTCTGGCTGTACTAGGATAATTTAACCTTATGCCTATTTAAAAGATTTTTTTTTAATATTCTTGATTAAGTATTGTTTTCTGTGTCCAGCCCCTTATGACTTCTTCTGCTTAAATTTCTATGTTTTTATTCACTTGAAATTATCTTTGAAGATTGGCTCTACTCTAATTTTCTGTTCAATGCTACTAAGTGAATCAAAATATTCAATATTGTCAATTTTGCTTCCTCAATTGCAGAAGTTTCCCTTAGAATTCCAAGCAAGGAATACAAGAAGGAACAGGATGTAAATGTCGATGATGACCAAAAAGTTAAACAAAAGCAATGGGAAAGATGTCAATGCATTTGCCATGTTCCCAGAAAACCTGGGACATGAATTACACATCAGTTTTGAACGAATGGTTGTAGGGAGGATGAGTTAAGAATATGAAGCAATAAGAAAGGAACGACTTCGCCACGGGGGTCTTATTTCCTTGTGTGCTAATTGCTGATACACCCACCCAGCTCATTATGAATGTGCTGCTTTATGTTACCTAATCGTAACTTTCAACCTACGTCAATTATGAGCAGTAAGATTTCATGAGCACAAGTTGTGAGGCAGATTCCAAAGTCACTGTAAATATGAACCTGGAGTTGTTTTCGAGAAGCGTGACAGGCAAAAGAAAAAATGTTCTATTTGTTATGAAAAATGAATGAATCTCATTTCTCAAGAAACCAGCGTAACATTCAGAAAATGATACTGCTAACACAGATAAAGTGAAAGCCAATTTTAGAAAAGACCATTTTATGCAAATCTGGAAAGAGAAAACATTTGAAATACCTGATGCTCTCGCCGTTGTGTAATGTGCAATATAAAGTTAAATTGGTTCCATGATCAAATGATGCAAACTGCCATGAGAAAAATTGTAACCTTAATTTGAGTGTAGCATGCCCTGGACAATGGTGAAAAGGAAAAAGCATCTTTGGCACTTGGCAACAAAATTTAACACTGGTCAAATTAAATGCTTATCCGTTCCAAAATTATATTTTTAATGATCTCTTTAGGTGGACTTGCTTTTATTGTGTTCCCTCAGGGTTGTACATTCTTTTAGAGCAAGAAAGTAGATGGTTGCACAGCTACTGAAGAGAAGGCCATTTATGATCGTATCTTCTAAATCAAGCAAAAACATGATCAAACTCTACCTCTTCTATTGGTTCTCTTTCCACAATGACCAAAAATCTCAACTGCTCTGGTATTTACCTCAGCTGAGACCTTCAAGAGAATGATTGGGTATTCAGTTAAATTCCTCGCATGTTCTGCCTTTTCTAAACACCATCGATTGTATTACAGGGGTCAAGTACCCTTATCCAAAACATCTGAAATGCTCCCAAATCTGAAACTTTTTTGAGCACTGACATGGCTGCACAAGTGGAAAAAATCCATACCTGACCTCCCTTGCCCAAGTGGGGCTCTTATGCTCTGCTGGCGCCAGATTGTTACCAGCCATCATCACCGCTCGACCTACGCGCATTAATCACCATGATTACTCTGGAGGAAACATTTTAAAAACCAATCCAGTAGAATTTCTAGTATTTGGTGCTGCATTTATCTTCTTATATAAACAGAGATCAAGTATTTTTTGGTAAATATTAAATATTTTTTTCACGTGTATTCTGAAATTAATCTCCATCTAAAATGCCATGTGTAACATGACCAGCAACATAATTACATTGAAAAAAATACAGTTCACTGTAACCTTCTGATCAAAACACAGCATTGTAGGTGGAGACTGAAAGCCTGCCATTGTTTGTTGTTTATCTGCTGATGCTACTACGCTGCTTAGTTACCCTAAACATATTATTCCAAATTCCAAAATCTGAAACACTTCTGGTCCCATACTTTTCGGATAAAGGGAACTTGTCTTGTATGTGCTGAGGAAACTTAAATGTGGACACTACTCATTGATCTTCCCTAATGTGTGGCAAAACATCTTCACCATCTTCGTAAGTCATGGGTCCACTAAGATCCCTTGCATATGAGCAAATTCACAACTGTTGGCCTGGTTTCTCATCAAACATAAAATGAATTCCCTAAGGTTGGTTATGCTTGCAGGAATACTTTCTCTGGCTTAGAGAGTCTTTCTAACTCAGCTTTAAATTTCTCCTGGAAAGTCCCAGGAATGTTTTGGAGAATGAACTATCTGATCTGAATCAAACAGTTCACTGCTTCTCTGCACTTACTCATGTGTTAGGTCAACAGGCAAGGAACATGCCAAGCATTCAGTATTCTGTTATATGCATGGTATCCAAACTGCATCAATTTATCTAACCAGCACATTTGACCATATCTCAGTATCTTCGTCAAACCTAATGGAAAATAATCAGTGATTTCAACCAATGTCAAGGATAACTAAATGTTTCCAGTGTATAAATATTGCTCTAACTTCCTTCACAGAGCAGACAACATTGTAAAGTATAGTCAAGTTTATTGTCATCTGATTGTACAAGTACAACCCAACAATACAGCTTTCTTTGATCCTCAGTGCAAAACATGCATACACAACCAGACATAACGCACATACCAACAAACGATACATATGCAGGACAAGCATTTCATCTATACAAATAAATAAATAAATATTATTTTGTAAATATGAGAGTCTCACGTGGTTTGTGTGAACAGTTCCTTTGGTCATTCGGCATTCTCACTGTCTGTGTGAAGAAGCTAACCCCCAGCCTGGTGGTGCTGCCTCTCATACTCCTGTATCTCTTTCCCAACAAGAGCAGCTGAAAGGTGTTCAGGGTGGAAGAGGTTCTCAATTTTTGTGCACCCTCTTCAGACAATGATCCAAGTGGATCACATTGATGGAGGGAGGGAGACTCCAGTGATCCTCTCTGCCACTCTTATAGTCCTATGGATTGACCTCTGATCCATTTCTCTGCCCTCCCATTACCTGTTTCTGACTCAAGTCTAACCCCCCCCCTCCACCAGATCCAATTGTTTCCATATCTTCACCCTCTTGTTTTTGACCTACCTCTCACTGATGCTGAGCAATCTGTCTTCAACACAGGACTTACCTTGCATCTGAACCTCAACAACTTCCATGCCCATCATGATGTCGAGCTCTTTTACTGTCACCTCTACATCTGTTCCTATTCCTTTTGCCACCATTCCTCACCACAAACTGATGATCAACAACACAGCTCCTCTTCCTGTACACCTCTTTCTGGCCTTGTACGGTTTCTCAGTCTTTCCATTTCTTATTGCTAACATGATATCAACCACCTTGACTTCTCTGCACTCTTTACCTACTTCCAACTTCACCTCCTCTGAACGTGCAGCTCTCAGCTCACTTCATCTGAATCCTGACCTTGTCATCAAACCCAGACTGTGCCATTGTAGTCTGACAAACTGTATTCTACTTTGCAGAGGCTAGACAGAAGCCTTTCAATGCCTCCTCGCTGATGGACCATGATGCCATTAATGATCATCAGACCCCTGTCTCCCACGCCATTACAGACTTCACTTCATATCTTCCTTCTTCAGCTTTGAACCTTATAGTTCTTCATCCCTGTACTGCCTATATTAATCTCCTCCCAAGATCCAGAAACAGGACCAAACTGGTAGGCCCACTGTTCCTGTCTGCTCTTGCCCCACTGAACCTATCTCCTCACACTTCAAATCTTTTTTTGTGAGCCCTGATGCATCAAACCTCCAGAGGTGCTGCCTAGCCTCTTTTTTTTGTTGTTCCAGATTCCAGCAGCTGCAATATCTTGTGTCTTCATGGATGATAACAAATTGTTTTGAACAATTTTAAAAGAGAGAGGTATTCAGAAAAGAGAAGTAAGGCACAAGGAAGATTGAGTCACAATGTGGATATGAGTGAGCTCCACTGCATAATGTTGATCAGAGTAGAGTCTTGAATAGTATTGATATGTGAAGCTTGGTTAACGTAGCGGTTAGCACAATGCTATTACACCTCCTGTGACCCAGGTTCAAATCCACCACTGTCTGTGAGGTATTTGTTCTTTCTCCAGGTGCTTCAGTTTTGTTCCACATTCCAAAGACCTATGGGATTAGTAGGTTAATTGGTCACATGGGTGTATTCGGGTGCCTCAGGATCTTGGGTCGGAGGCCCTGCAACCATGCTGTATCTCCAAATTAAAAATTAAATCTGGCATGCTGAACGGTGTTGCTATGAGTAACACAACTGAATAATGTTAATATGAGAAAAATGTGTTGAACAGTGATGAGGCATGAAAGAATCTGTGCCTTCCTTTGCCTGCTTATGTTCACAATGGGCTGGTAATAGAAATTCCACCAGCTGCACAGGTGCCGTAAATACTCAAAAAATATCCTTATTTTGTCTTGAACTATTAACACCAATCCAATGAGCTCAGGAAGAGTGACTGTGGACTGTGTATTTACATTAATAGTGTTGGACATGCAACTGCATAAGAGGCAGTTTAAACCACGTTGATGTGAGATGTTGAACAACATGGGTTGTCTTGAACTATTGATGTGAGGGAAACATTTCTCTCCATTGATGCTGCCTGACCCACTGGTCCCTTCAGCCTCATTGTTTGCTGATTGAACTGATCGGAGGATAATACTGAACAATATTGATGCGAGTTGTGTTGAACAATGTCGATCTGACAAGACTTGTTGAAATGACTAAACCATGGTGAACATTGTTGAAGTTTGTGAGGAATGCTGAACAAATTTGATATGAATGAGAAACAGTGAAAGATGTTGCTTCACATTCTGTCAGAAGAATAACTTGCAGTAGTAACACACAGGCTTCCTGCAAAATATTGAATCCTGTTATGGGTGTCAATGTTATGGAAGCTGAGTTGCTGGTTAAAGCATTATATCATGACTCATTGTTTAATTTTAATAATTAATAAGGAAATATAAATAAATATAAACAAAGGCCAAAAAAAGTTCTTATATTACGGTAAAAGCTGTGAGGATCTGGGTTAGAACCATCTGTGAAGAAACAGATCACATCATTTACCTTGGCAATTTTTCAGATAATGTGTGGATATTGGTATCTCCAATATTTTGAGGAATTCAAGATCAAGGCCTGAATGAACTGTGAATGTTTGCCTTTACATTCCATTGTCTTTGGTCTGGTTTGAGTTAGTTCTATATCTGGGGGGGGGGAATCTCTCAAGCTGAGAGAAATATGAAAACTTTTATCAATTTCATTCTTCACTCAGACCAATGTTGTTGACAAGTCCTGCAGTGAATCAGAACCTTTAACATTAGAGGCATGAAACAAATTCTGATTTAAAGAACTCTGAAATAAGCTCAATCAAAATCAAAATCAATAATCAATAGAAACATGAAAAGGGGTACAGATCTTGAGCTGATTGACGTCAACCTATTCCTCATCCATCTACCACCTTCCCTCCCTCACAGCCATAACTCTCCATTTTTCCTACATTCATGTGCCAATCTAAGATTTTTTTTAAATGTCCCCATTATATTAAATAAAAACAGAATATTCTGGAAAAAAATCAGCAGATCAGAACGCAATTGTGAAAAGGGAGGTCTGCATTAATCCTAATTCCTGCATTAGATCCATATCTTTCTGTCTTGCCTTTTCAAGTAACTTTTTAAACATCGTGATTGTATCTAATTCCACCACCCATTCCACATATCAATCACTCATTGTGAAAAAACAATTACCCTCAAATCTTTCTTAAGGCTCTCATCTTAAGCCGATCTCCTCTTACTTTGATGGAAAAAGATTGTCTATTTTTCCTAATTATACCTCCTGGAATTTTATATACGTCAACCAAGTCAGGCCCCTTTCACTCCAGTGAAAACAAGATCAGACTATTCAATATCTCCACATAACTAAAGTCCGCCAATCCAGACCACATTCTGATGAACCTGCTCTTCAACCACATCCCAACCTATAGTGTGGCATGAGAAATGGCCACTATATTCCAAGTGTGATTCAACCATTGTGGTGGAACACAGCACTGTGGGCATGTCCGGGCATGTCACCACTGGGCTGGGCAGGCTGGCCCGCCTTCTGTATCTGCAGTTCCTCCCCATAAGATCCCCTAATAAAGGCTGAGAGCCCTAGTCTCCTCTCTCATACCCGCCTTGGATTTGAGTCAGCAGCATGTAGAGGCATGTCTCGGTCTTCCGATCAATAAAACCTTTGACTCTTGCTTCATTACTGCGAATAGTTAGTGATCGTGCCACAAACATATTTTGTAAAGTGGTAATATAAGATCCCAACTTTTATATTTTACACCCTGATCTCAAGAAATTTAAGATTCAATGAAATGTCATGAACACAAATTACGCAAAAATCTTTCCTTTGTTAATCCTGTAAAGAGACACAAAAATTTGCTGCTAATTCTTTAGTTGCATTATTATCAAGACAAGAAAGAGAAGCAGAACAAAGTCCAAAGAATGTGCATCCTGCATCCATGTGACCTTCAGAGCCATACATCCTCCTGGCCTATCCAACAGCGTACCTGAACTCGAGGCATTCATGTTGCATCTCCTTGACCACTGGTCCAAACCCCCAAAACACGAGTCTTGCTCACTAGTGGCATGTTCACCAATATTGGACCAATACCTCCAGCAGCCAGCCTGGAGGAAATCTTTATCCACTAAGATCTGAGCTTGAGTATGGTCTGCTGCTCTGGTTTCCTATCTTATCAGGTCCTCTCTATGGCTTCTCCTTCTTCTGCTATAAAGGTAATTCTACTTTCCTCACCATTTTTAGTTAAAGATGCAGGGGATTTAAGGGAGACATTGGGGCTAGCTTTTTCACACAGAGAGTAATGGGTGGCTGGAGTGTGTGCCAGGGCTGGTACATTTCAAAGTCTCTTAGACAAACACGTGGATGCAAGAAAAATAGAGGATTATGAGCGTGAGGTCAGAAAGATTTAGATTGTTGAATACATTTTTACATGTCAGCACAACATCATGGGCCAAAGGCTGTAATGTTCATCTGCCTACATATTCCCACTATCAGGCTTGATCCCTAAGATCTCTCTGATTCCTTACCTTCCTACCATTTACTGTTCTTCATAAACTATTTGTAAATTAGCACTTAAAGCATAGTTTGAGTTAATCAACTTGATTAGACCAGAATGGAGTCATAGAATCATTGAGCTGTACATCAAAGAAATAAGACTTTTGATCCAACTTTTCCATGCCAACCAAATTTTCCCTCTAAGTTCCTCTCTTTTGCCATTGCTTGGCCATATCCCTTTAACCTTTTTTTCCATCCATGTACCTGTAAAAATGTCTTTTAGATGTCTTAATTGTACCTATCTCCACCACTTCCTCTGTCAATTTGTGTGTACTCTGGGCAAAAAAGTTACTCCTCTGAGCCCATTTAAATCTTCAACCCCTTCCTCTCCCCTTTAAATTTATGGAGTTTTGACTCCCCTACTCTAGGGAATAAAGTGTTGATCACTTATTTTATCTTTTCCCCTCATGATTTCTACAAGGTGACCCCTCAGTGACCCTCAACCACCATTCTGTCTCCTACCACTAAACTAATTTTGCATTACAATTGGCTATCACTGGATCACAAAATTCCCTTAAATATCTTACCCACCAATGATGTTAGCCTCATTGGTCTGTAATTCCCAGGCTAGTCCTTGCATCCTTTCTTAAATAAAGGCACAACATTAGCCATCCTTCAGTCTTCTGGCATCTCATTCATGGCTAACAAAATAAAATGATGCAGGGGTCCTGCAATTTCTTCCCACACTTTGCACAATCACTAAGGATACATTCTCAGGTCCCAGGGATTTACCAACTTTTCTGCATTTGAAGTGCTCCAAGATGTCCTCTTTTGTCATGTGGACTCACTTCCATTACTATTAAAGGTAAATACAGCTGAGAAGTACTCATTTAGGTCCTCCCTCTTCTCCTGCAGCTCACTATATAAGAACCATGCTAATCTTTAAGTTACGCTTTTGCCTTAAATATTTTCAGCCAGACCTATTTCATGTCCCTTCTTTGTTTCCCTTTTAAGTGATCTCTTACATCTTTTGTACTCTTCAAAAGATTCATTTGATCCCATGTTTGACATTGGCCACCCTCATTATCTTGACCAAAACCTCAATATCTCTGACATTGGCCACCCTCATTATCTTGACCAAAACCTCAATATCTCTGATCCTCCTTGCTTCCCAAACCCTGACCACTTTGCCCTTCACTCTACCAAAAACATTCTCTTCCTGAACACTCCCTTTAGCTCTTTGAAAATCAACCCACATATCAGATCTCCTTATACCTGCAAACAGCCTCTTCCAATCAACCTTTACATGTTCCTGTCAAGTGCCATTAAAATTAGCATTGCCCTAATTTAGGGCTTTAACATGGGCCAGGCCTATCTTTTTGCATAATTATTTAAAGACTAATACTGTTATGAACAATAATACGAAAGGGCACCCCAATTGACACCTCAGTTACTTGCCTTGCATTTATTTCCAAGAGGAGATCCAGTGATACGCTTTCTCTCTACTTGGGCTATCTACATAATGTTTAAGAAAATGTTCCTGTACATATTTAACAAATTCTACTCCATAAAGACACAGTGAGAATCCCAGTCAGGGAGAGAAGTTGAAATCACCTATTAGAACTCTATTATTCCTGTAGTCATCTGAGCTCCTCCTATATATTTCTTCCTTTAATATTTGGTTTATAATAAAACTTAAACACTCTTAATGTACAGTGTCAAATCGATTCTGATTGTCTACTGTTTGTTCCAACAGTTCAAAAGCTGTAACTAAAAATTCTATTCTATAGAATTAAATTTAAATATAAATTTAGACATACAGGCCCTTTCGGCTCACGAGCCAGTACCAGACCAATTACACCAAATTGACCTAAAACCCCCAGTACATTTTGAAGGGTGGGAGTAAACCGGAGCACCCGGGGAAAACCCATGCAGACATGGGGAGAACATGCAAGATCCTTACCGACAGTACGGGATTCAAACCTGTATTCAGATAGCTGGCATGGTAACAGCATTGCGCTAACCACAACACTAACCATGCCACCCATTAATTTCAAACTGTCTTGCTTGATCTATAAAAATCTTAAATAAAAATCTATATGGGTGTTATGGCGACTGACATCAATGGATGTGACTGCTGTTACTTTGAGATTTGTAATTGACCTAGTCTCGCATTTCCATAAAACAGATTGTAAACACCTTTGGAGGTGTTCTTAACTCTGCAGACAATTCAATATTCAATTAATGGCACAAAACTACTTTCTTGTTTGGGCAGCTGGAGTCCAAGCATTTTTTATTATCTGATGTGAATCTTCAACTAGGCTGTAGAAAAGATTGGTCAGATCACTTCATACTACTGTTGACTAGGTATCAGATTTAATACATAGAAAGTTGAAGCTCAATTAGGTAATTGATGAGAAATACTTCTGATAACTAATAGAAAATATAGAAATGAGTATGGTAAAAGAAATCATATTGCGATAATTGTTTTCTGATAGAGTTGACTTCACTGTGATAAATTTTCACGTTTAATCAGGATTTGTTCAGTGACTCATTCAAGCCATTTAAAAATGTAACAACTTATGGGTATCAGACACTGATTGAAAATGAGTTTGTATGAGGTATGTGCTAAATGAAATCTGACTGTGAGAAATGATTAATTAAATTAAGCAACTCCATTTAAATTGCTGACAGGATTTTACAAACATGTAATTTCTTGAAAATAAGTTTTAACACCATTGAACTGCAAGTTTAGTTTGACCATTTTAATGTCTAGGAAATACTCAAGTTTAACTGCAATAATCTGCAATATCTTCTCAAACTCACTGATTGAGGGAAACATCAAATCCGATTTGAAAACAATAGACCCAAAATTCTATCTTGACTTTCAATGGCATTTCCATAAATTTCCTTACTGTCCAAAAACCATGACAGAACAAAAAACTGATATGGAACTCAAATCTTCAAATGACTAGGATTGGCATGCGAGGTAGTTTTAATTTCTGTTTCTTGCTCAAAAGAGGGAATGTAGAGGTTAAGGAAAATGTTGCCCTCCTTCCTCTCTTGAAGGTGTTAATTCCTGGTGAATTGATGGAATGTGTTTTCATGGGCACCCACCTGTATTGCACAGTTAAGCCCATTTCTGATAGTGATAGCTTTTATTGCCAGACCCAGCTTCAGACTTCCTGTCATAAACCCATTTCTATTGAAAAGACATGGGCATCTTTACCACGATGGCTGGCAAGATAAAGTTAGCAAATGGATGTTTAATTGTTTATTGCCAGATGGTTGTTGGCAGAATACAGGATAGAGTTATGGTGATAAGAAGCAGTGCTGGCCCCAGCTGCTCTCATGGTTCTTACCTAAACCATTTTAATATTTATCTTTTAAGGAACAATCATCTTATAGAACAGACATTCAACACCATGTGCTCAACCCAAAGGAATTGTGATCATACCCCGTGTCGATGATCAAAGTGATTTGTATTTGTGAATTTTTTATGCCTGCAAAAGACCTCATGAAAAAAAACCTCAAAAGGAAGGAGGGATTTAAATCTCCCCTCATACATCAACGGGCGACTTAAGGGTAAGTGCACTGGAATTCAGAAAACGTACATTCACAGCCATTTACAATCCATCAAGGTTAATGGCTAGGTGAATAATATTGATAAATGCAATAAAATGCTGGAAGTAGTCTAGTTTCAGAGAGTGAAAAATACAGATTTGCCTTTTAGCTCAGAGTAACACAAAAACTGCAGGCGCAAGAATCTTGAGTGAACAAAGAGAGATGCTGGAGGAACTCAGCAGGTCGGGAAGCACTCCTGAGAGAAATATTTAGTCAATGTATTGGTCATGATCTTTTATTGAAACTGTTGGTCAATGTGTCTGAAAGACCCTTGATAAAGTTCTCTGCTGACAGCATTAAAGATTTTGCAAAATTTGCAATTGAATGATTATAATAAAAAAAATTGCAATTGAAATTTGAATTTCTAAATATTTAGCCAAGTGAGCGGAGTAACATCAGTTGTAGATTTACCGTTTTTTGATAGGAGTTATGAAGAGAAGACATTACAAATACTCGTGAGATCAGATAGCAGCTGTGGACTGAGAAACATTAACATCGATTCCAGCATTTTCTGCTTTTTTTTCAGATTTCTTTCATTTGCCACATTTTACTTTTCTTATTTTTTGTAGAGAATCCTTGGAACATAGTGAAGGTGAAAGAAATATGATGTTAAATGTATGTTTGTAAAGCATTTTATGATGGAGCAAAGATGTCTGTGACATCTCCTTGGTGAAGTTATTCAATTGATCCCATTCCTCGCCTCTTTCTCCTCAATTCTTTCCTTTAAAATTACATTTTTCCCCTTAAGTATAGTTTTAAATCTCTGTCAATTTTTCCAGTGAATCAGTATCCATCATCCCCTCTGACAGTCCTCCTAAATCACAGCCGTTTGTTGTGTAAAAACAAGCCAACACAGATTCTTTTTTCAAATAACATTGAATCTATGCCACCCAGTTGCATTGGAAACATTTCAGTGAATCTTTACTGAACTCATGCCTGCAATGGCAGATTATCTGAAAAGACCAAATAGCATTATGAGCATTAAAAAAAAATAGTGAAAAACATTTTCATGTCTTTCTCAAGGGCAATGGATGCAAAGTAATTGAACATCACCAAACTGGGGAGTAAAGTCTTTACATTATAGTCAGCTGGACAGAAGAGAGTGAGAATCAGTGAACAAAGTCAATTTTAACAGAATAAGCATATTTCCGTGCTTAAGTGAATTAGTTAGGAAATTGTGACATTGTGACATTCAGCAATTCAAACGATCCAAAACAAACGATACACAATTCTTACAGAAACAGTCACTGTGGCCAGGAGCTGAGTCATTATAACAAATGAGCAAAATCAATGTGTAACTACCAGTCATACAGGAAAAGAAAGATAGCCAGAATTTTATTCTCATGACTTTTAATCAAGTAACCAAATAATAAAACTCAATAATATAATTAATCTTACAATCAAAGTTTTTATTTTTATCTAAGTTAGGTTTAATTTGGATGTCCTTGAATTACTGCAGCTGTCATACCAAGATCCCACACTCATGTTATTTCTGAAAAGTCCGTTGAAAATAGACTTGAGCTGATATGCACAGCAATGAAATAGTTCAACAAGACAGTAGGGTCTTGTGGCATGAAAGCATGCAGTACAGACCACCTGTGAGTTGAAGAATATGGATTTGGCCTGTGACAGATTAGGCATGTTCAGCCTCAAGGAGGAGGGAAAAGTAAATGGATTTTAGAGCATACAAAAGAACAGTACCTACTCAATAGAGGACAGCCCCTGTAGCCGATGTGTCTGTGCCAAACATGATGTTCCAAAAAATGACAGCGCTGCTGCTGGATCCAGGGAGAACAGGGAGGGGAGACACTGTGCTCCTCTGATGGCTCAATACATGCTTTAAACACAGTGTTAAAGGAGCTGTCAGTATTTCATTATAAAATCCTGTGACCATGGGGCCTGGGCCCAAGATGTCGGCTCCTGTGCGGGCAGCAGCCTCGAGGGGTTGCAGAATCTGGGGAACCGGAGGATTAGCAAAGGGCACCATAAAATGGGTAGAACCCCACCCCCACTCCGTTTAAGAAGGAGATGACCACAACAGGGGAACCAATGAGTAGGTCAGCAGTGAAGAATACACAGGCAGCGGGCTGTTGGTGAACCAAGGTTAGGAGCCCATGCAGACAGCGGGCTGCTAGTGACTTGTGGTCCAAGTATTCGCACCTGACTGCAGACTGCTGGAGGCTGGCCGAAGGAGTATCTGGTATCAGAACTGGAATACAGAAGATGGCAAGGATGGGACGCCCTTGCTTTGGGCCTTGAGTGCTGAAGACTTTCTGATCATGTCAGGTTTGGAATGGAGCTCGGGTAATCGATGGTTAGGAGTGAAGTCTGTGTGGCTGCGAAGGCTACGGACACTCAGTAACTCTGAAGGATCTCTGTTTTGCTTCTGTTTCTCTTTCTCAAAGTGGTGCTGGCTAATTTCTGCTGAGGGCAAATCTTTGCCTGTCTTAAGACAGACAAAATGCAGTTTTGTTTAATAATGCATCTGTTTTATTATATCCCAATAAAAAAATCTTGAATCTTGAATCAAATCAAACTAAAAGTCAGATAGATATCCCTTCATGTCTCTCAAGCTTCTTAAATGCAATTATTGTTTCTGCTTCCACAAATGCCCCAAGCAACCTAATCCAGGCACCTATCGCTCTCCGTGTGATATTTACTCCACACGTCTCTTTTAAACTTCTCCCCCTCATCATAACCATCTGTTCTCTTGTGTGTAAATGCCTTTGCCTTGAGGAAAATATTATTTTTTTGTTTAGCAGGATGTTCAGTGGCAATAAAGAAGCAGACAGGAGGCAGCGGCTATGTGGCATGAGAGGGACAGAGTCTAATGGCCGTTGGGATTTGGCCAGGCAAGATAAATTGGACTGCTTTGATGGGATGCTTCGATAATTCTGGATTGAAGAGGCAATTGGTAGGATGGATAAACTGTGCAGAAGAGGGAGAGAATGGAATATTTTGAGTGGAGACTCAGGATAAATAGAGACTCCAGTCATTTAAGGTTGGATGCCTGGCCACAGGCTGGATCAATGTTGTGACTAGGGTATAAGAATTCAAACACTATTAGAGGACCAAGGCTGCAGTGGTTCGAGAGGGAACTTTCTTGTATGTTCCAGGCTTGACTAAAAACAGTTATAAATGCAGCAAGAGGAAAAATCAAATGATACTTTCCTATGTAAAAAAATAAGATGCTGGAGGAAGAACTGGTCAAGTAGCATCAAGGGGAAGAAATGGTCAGCTACATGTTCTTTGGGACCCTCAAGACTAAAAATAATCTTGATATAGGGTTCTGTCCCAAAATGATGACTGCCCATTTCTCCTCATGGATAGTGCCTGGCCCATTGTTTGCCAATATCAGCAGTTTTTGTGCTTCTCTGTCATTTCCTGGAAGTTTAACAATGCACGAGTTATGATTGATAGGGAATATTACAGGACATCTCAATGTGACAGTGAAGGTGGCGTAGATTTGGGCTGTGTCAAGAGGGTATTCATACCTTGACTGTGGAAGTATGAGGAGTGTGTAGTGGGTGCCTCAGAGTGAAATTTTCACATTCAGGTTTCAGTCTGCTAAAAGTTCAATTGTAATTGCAATGAAATGCTGCACAGTTTATTTCTCCTCTGCTCAGGATGCAGTGACGAGTCAGTGACAGATTTCAGATTTATTGTCTGAGTACATACATAAATCGCATACAACCGAGATTCTTTATCCAATGGGGGAGGCAGAATTACCACTTAATGGCATGCAAACAAACTGTACTCAATGTACACATGTAAACAAATAAAAAATGTAAACAAACTGTGCAATATTGAAAGGTAAAAAAATAAAATGAAGTGCAAGGGCCCTTAAATGAGTCCCTGATTGAGTTTGTTGATGGGGAGTCTGATGGTGCAGGAGTAGCAGCTGTTCCTGAACCTGGTGGTCCGAGGCCTGTGCCACAAATGCCTAATGCCTAATGCCTGACAAGATATTTTATCAGATCTTGAGGGAGGCTGGCATCAAATTTGTAGGGTCGCTGGCAGAAATATTTAAAGTGTGGTGCTGGTGGATTGAAGGGTAACTCACATTGTTCAGTTGTTTAAAAATGGATCCAAAAGTAACCCTGGAAGTTATAAGCCAGTGAGCCGGTTGTCATAGAAGGTAAATTATTGAAAGATGTTTGAAGATATTGGAAATACATATATTTGGATAGCCAGAAACTGATTAGGGGTAGTCAACATGGCTTTGTGCGTCATAGGTTGTGTTTCACCAATCTTATAGAGCTTTTCAAGGAGGGTACCAGGAAGTTTGATGAGGGAAAGGCAGTGGATATTGTCTACATGGACTTTTGTAAGGCTTTGACAAGGTCCCAAATGGGAAGTTTGTCAGGAAGGTTCAGACCTATGTATTCATGGTGAAGTAGTAAATTGGATTCGACAGTGGTTGGACAGGAGAAGGCAAAGAGTAGTGGTAGATGAGTTCTTCTTAGACTGGAGTGTCTAGAGGTGTGCCTCAGGAAATTATGCTGGGAGCATTGGGATTTGTTGTCCATATCAATGATCTGGATGATAATGTGGTAAATTGGATCAGCAAGTTTGCAGATGACACTAAGATTGGAGGCATTGTGGACAGTGAAGAAAGTTTGAAAGCTTGCAGAGGGATCTGAGTGTGATGGAAATACAGGCTGAAAAAATATAAATGGAATTAAATACAGACAAGGGTGAGGTATTTCATTTTGGAAGGACAAACCAAGAAAAGACGTACACAATAAATGGTAGGGCACTGAGAGGTGCAGTAGAACAGAGGAATCTGGGAATACAGATACATAATTCCCTGAAAGTGGTGTCACAGGTGAATGTTTTGTAAAGAGATCTTTTGGCATATTGACCTTCATAAATCAAACTTTTGAGTATTGGAGTTAGGATGTTATGGTAAAGTTGTATAGGACATTGATGAGGAAAAATTTGGAATATTGTGTGCAATTTTGGTCACCTAATTACAGGAAAGATATCAATAAGATCGAAAGAGTGAAGAGATTTACTAGGATGTTGTCCGAACTTCAGAAATTATGTGACAGGGAAAGGTTAACTAGGTTCGTACTTTATTCCTGGAGTGTAGAAGAATGAGCGATTTTATAGCAGTATTTAAAATTATGAGGGGAATAGACAGAGTAAATGTAGATAGGCTTTTTCCACTGAAAGTAGGTGAGATACAGACCAGAGGACATGAGTTAAAAGAGAAAGATTAGAAGTTTAGAGGGAACTTGTGGGGGAACTTCTTCATACAGAGAATGGTAAAAGTCTGGATCATGTTGCCAGCTGAAGTGGTGAACGCGGGCTCAATATTAACAGTTTAGAAGAATTTGATCAGGCACATGGATGGGAGAGGTATGGAGGGCTATGGAGTTGGTGCAGGTCAGTGGGACTAAGCAAAAAAAATGGTTAAGCATTTTCTGTGCAGTAATGTTCTTCAACTGCACGAAAACCAACAAGGTCGGGTCAGATACAGCAATGAGCTCTCTGAACCCTTCTCCATTAACAATGGCGTGAAGCAAGGCTGTGTTCTCGCACCAACCCTCTTTTCAATCTTCTTCAGCATGATGCTGAACCAAGCCATGAAAGACCCCAACAATGAAGACGCTGTTTACATCCGGTACCGCACGGATGGCAGTCTCTTCAATCTGAGGCGCCTGCAAGCTCACACCAAGACACAAGATAAACTTGTCCGTGAACTACTCTTTGCAGATGATGCCGCTTTAGTTGCCCATTCAGAGCCAGCTCTTCAGCGCTTGACGTCCTGCTTTGCGGAAACTGCCAAAATGTTTGGCCTGGAAGTCAGCCTGAAGAAAACTGAGGTCCTCCATCAGCCAGCTCCCCACCATGACTACCAGCCCCCCCACATCTCCATCGGGCACACAAAACTCAAAACGGTCAACCAGTTTACCTATCTCGGCTGCACCATTTCATCAGATGCAAGGATCGACAATGAGATAGACAACAGACTCGCCAAGGCAAATAGCGCCTTTGGAAGACTACACAAAAGAGTCTGGAAAAACAACCAACTGAAAAACCTCACAAAGATAAGTGTATACAGAGCCGTTGTCATACCCACACTCCTGTTCGGCTCCAAATCATGGGTCATCTACCGGCACCACCTACGGCTCCTAGAACGCTTCCACCAGCGTTGTCTCCGCTCCATCCTCAACATCCATTGGAGCGCTTACACACCTAACGTCGAAGTACTCGAGATGGCAGAGGTCGACAGCATCGAGTCCACGCTGCTGAAGATCCAGCTGCACTGGATGGGTCACGTCTCCAGAATGGAGGACCATCGCCTTCCCAAGATCGTGTTATATGGCGAGCTCTCCACTGGCCACCGTGACAGAGGTGCACCAAAGAAAAGGTACAAGGACTGCCTAAAGAAATCTCTTGGTGCCTGCCACATTGACCACCGCCAGTGGGCTGATAACGCCTCAAACCGTGCATCTTGGCGCCTCACAGTTTGGCGGGCAGCAACCTCCTTTGAAGAAGACCGCAGAGCCCACCTCACTGACAAAAGGCAAAGGAGGAAAAACCCAACACCCAACCCCAACCAACCAATTTTCCCTTGCAACCGCTGCAATCGTGTCTGCCTGTCCCGCATCGGACTTGTCAGCCACAAACGAGCCTGCAGCTGACGTGGACTTTTTACCCCCTCCATAAATCTTCGTCCGCGAAGCCAAGCCAAAGAAAGAATGTTCTTCAGTTCTATCGTTCTTGATGGTGGGGAGGGTTTTGCCTATGATCTCCATAGATATGTAGTGAATAGAGCATGGGGCTAGGAATGCAGTCCTCTGGTGCTCCAGTACTGATGGAGATTGCTGAGGAGATGTTCTTACCAATCCTCACTGATTGTGATCTGGAGATGATGAAATCCAATTGCACAGCGAGTTACTTAGGCTCAGATCTTGGAGTTTACTGATCAATTTTGAGGGGATGAAGATGATGAATCCCAAATTGTAGTTGATAAAGAGCTTCCTGATGTATGCATATTTGCTGACCAGCTGTTCCAGTTCTTTGTGTAGAGCCAGTGAGATGGCATCTGCCATAGACCTGTTGCTACAAAAAGCAAATTGTTCAGACAGAAGCTTATATACTTCAACACGAGCCTTTCAAAACACTTCATCACTGAAGGTGATGTAAAGGTTACTGGTTGACAGTCATTTAGGCAGATTACCATAATCTTTTTGGACACCAGTACAATTTAGGCTGTATGATAGAGCAGGATGCCAGATACAGTGGTATCAAACTACCAGTTCATTTCTTGCCCTCTTCACATCTATGCAGAGGAAAATTTCACAAAATTCAGAGATGTTAATTTCAAAATACAGCAACCACAAGGTCTGGGCTCAAGATGGCAGTACCTATGTTCAGTAGCGGCTATGAGGGGTTGTAGATTCTAGGGAAGCAGAGGGCTGGTTCAGGGCACCAGAACCCTCCTCCCCCCAATTTGAAAAGGGGAAGCGTCGAAGACGAAGCTACAGGACAGTGACCACCACGGTGGATCAGTGAGGGGCTCTTGAGGCTGAAGAATGCATAAGCGGATGGGCTGTTGGTGACTCAACTCGGCAGGCTTCTGGTGACTGCTGTCAAAGGACTCACACCAGGCTGTGGACTGTTGGAGATGGGCTGAAGAGGTACCAGCTATTGGCACTGAGATGTGAGAGGGTGCTGAGGATGCTGAAGGCTTCCTGATCGTGCAGAAGCTTGAGTCTGGGAGCTAGGACTGAAGGCTGTGTGGCTGAGGGAGCACTGGAGGTGAAGCCATGGACATTCGCTAACACTGGAGGTGTTCCTCTTTTGCTTCTCTTTCTCTGGCTCTCGAGGGAACCGAGCAATTACTGCTGATGGGTAATTTTACCTTATGTTAGACTAAAGAAAATTTTGTGTAATATCACATTTTCTGTTTTATTACATGACAATAAAATAATCTTGAATCTTGAAGGAAGCAAAACTCTGTCTCTGGCTTTGCCTGTCATGAAAACCCATCATGAGGTCCCAGTCATGGTCTCAGCACTGCATTGTTGAAGGTCTAATCCCAATGGAGACCTTGATTGCCAATTGAGGGCTATTGAGATTCATTGACTATTCACAATCAAACCTAAAGAGTGCATGTACGTAGTGACTTTGTGCAGAAGCTATATCCAACCCATGTGCCTGTCACCAATTGTTGGTTGTTAATTTGTCATCATCCCCTCAGTTCTCAACCCACCATTATGTTCACTGTTATGCATAATATTTCCAGAAAATAGTGGTGTTAAGTAACAGAAAATATTGGAAATAGTCAAGAGGTCAGGCAGAACCTGTGGAGTAAGAAACAGGATTAACATTTCAAACTGATTGTAGCGCGTCGAATGACTCAAAGACTCAAACCAAGGCTTTTATTAGCAAAAGACTGGAGCATATTACATCGAGGTTGTCCAGTCCAGACTGACCTGGGTCTGGTTAGGAGCACCCCTTTATGACCTGCCAGTAGGTGTGTCTACGGATCTCAGCCAATCACTATTACTATATGTAAATATACACAAATATATAGAATCCTGTACTGATGACCTTTCAATATGTCCTGGAGTGAATTCCCTTTGGACTACAATTGTCCACCAATATTGCAATGGCAGAAAATTCCAGATTAATATTCTGCAGCTAAACTCTTTAAAAAAAAGTGGAAATCCATTCCAAATATTCATTTGCCTTAAAATATACATGGATTTTTGTATCAAATAGAATGCAAGTTGTTTTGTGGTTGATGATTAGTATATAGATATCAGAAACATTCTCTAGTATTGATGCATCAAAATAATCCTTCAGCATCTCTGCTTTTCCACTTGACAGCAGATGTCCGCACTAAATATTTTGTGCAATTACAGCATTGTTTTCCTTTGCATCATTGACACAATCTCTTACAAGTAAACCACAAGGATCCGCTGAGGGCATTGCAATAGTTTCACTAGATGTCCACAGAGAAATATATGAAACCATGAATATATACCAAGTATTGAATGAAGCTTATAGGAGATAAACTGGATATTTGAAAGGAAATGTACCTTCATGGTTGAAAAGGCATCAAATTAATATTGCAAGGACTGAGGAATAGCAATATTTCACACAAAATATTTACCACAATCCATTCTGTTATTAATTTGTTTCCTTGGTACAGTCAGGCAAAAAGATTTATGGAAATATATCCTATTTGAAGCAAATCTGAGCATCTTAGCCATAATATCACATTTGATGTGTGCCGAGCATTGCTCCCTCTATTCTCAGTCAACTGCTTTCACCATCGTGCTGCATACTAATTTGCAGCAAAATTGCTGGTGAATTGATGAACACGATGGTCCAATTCACAGTGAATTTTCCTAATATTTTTACTAATTATTGACTGCATAAATTCCAAACTAATGAATGGATGGGACACTTTCAGTGCTGTATTACAATGCAAATAACCTAATTCTTATACCACAAGGCAGCTTGTGGTATAAGAACTGTTAGGTAGAATTTCATGGGAAGTTATGGATAAAAGGGCTGATTTTAGGTGTGACTTTTTCCATTGAGCAAAAAGACATATCTTAATGTCAGAATGGCTGGGATAAAAAAGCAAAGGGAGTGGAGCTTCATATATATAGATCCTTGATTGGACACACACAGGCACCAAAAGATAAGAAAGGCAATGTGGTATTTGAAAAGGCAAGGTGTAGATTTGCCAGAAAGACACCAGCATTAAACAATAAGGATTTTACAAAAGCTAGATTTATCTTCATTTTTGTTTAGATGTGATTAAATCATAGTCTTTAAAGTTATAAAAAGATTCTTGGTGGTGAAAGCAATAAAAAAATTAATTTGGTGAAAGAGTCAGGAGAAAGGGAATATATTCTGAGATGAGATTATAAAAAGTATAATCAAGAGGCTCGCGCTGTATTCACATTCGGTATTTTGGATCTCTCCAATAGCTTGAGAAAGTTGGTACAAGCAAATTAAATCTTCACGACTATGTAGGAGGTATGATTCGTGAGTTTGCAGATGACAGAAAAGTTGGTGATGTTGGGACAGTGACAAAAATTGCCTAAGGCTAAATCATGATTTAGATCAGGTGGAAAATTGGAGAAGAGCGAGGAGGATTTTAATATTAACAAGTGTGAGTTGATGCATTTCTGGAAGTGACATGGTAGAGGGGCGGGGGGATATACACCGTAAATGGCAGGACAATAAGGAACATTGATCATGTCATTAATTGGAATGAGTGCCGGAAACATTCACGTTACAATCAAGTTTATTGTCATCTGATTGTATATAAACATATACAACCAAACGAAACAGCTTATCCCCAGACCATGGTGCACATACACAGACACACAATGCACCCAGCACACAAACAAAATATATATTTTATATATAGTGTTGAAAATAAATATATATTCAAATAATTTATGGGGCTCTAGGATTGTTCAATAGTCTCACTGCCTTTGGGAAGAAGCTGTTTTCAGCCTGGCAGACCTGGTTTTTAGGCTGTTGTACCTCATTCTTGAAGATAGTGTCTCAAAGATACTGTAGGCTGGATGGTAAAAGTCTTCCATGATTCACTGAGCCCTCTTTAAGCACTGCTCCCTGTATATGTCATTGATAAATGGAAGGGAGACCCCAGTGATCCCAGCAGTTTTAATCACATTCCACACTGACCTCTGATCTAATGCTTTGCAGCTACCATCCTGCACTATGATGCCAGCCATGAAACTCTCTACAGTGCTCTTGTTGAACAAAGCTAAGATGGTGGCTGGTAGCCGTGCCCTCCTCATCCTCTTGAGAAACTGAAGGCACTGCTGCACCTTCCTGAAATTTTCTGGGTCCAGGATAGACCATCCTTTAAATGGACAGATCATCCTTTAAATGGACGCCAAGGAACTTTGTTCTCTCCACTCTCTCTCTGTGACAAAGCCATTGTTATGTGGTGGGAGTGGTCCTTCATCCTCCTGAAATCCATAATCATTTCCTTTGTCTTGTCCATGTTCAGACTCAGACTGTTGCTCTTGCACCACTGTAAAAACTTTTCAACCTCCTCTCTATGAACCAACTCTTCATTGCTACCGACGAGGCCAGCTACCATTGAGTCATCAGCAAACATAATGATACTGATTGAGCTGGATCTGGCAGTACAGTCATGAGTTAGCAAGTGAATAGTAGTGTGCTGAGCACACAGCTCTGAGGTGTGCCAGTGCTCATTGTGATGGGGTTTGAGGTTTTGCCATGAACCCGGACAAACTCTGGTCTTTCAATCAAGAAGTCCAGGTTCCAATTGCAGAGAGGGGCACTGAGTCCCAGCAAGGATACTGAGGTACGATTGTGTTGAACGTTCAGCTGAAGTCAATGTTCACAACCTGACTCTGAAGTATCATTCTCAAGGTGGATCAGTATGAATGAATCATCTGTGGATCAGTTGGACTGATAGGCAAACTGGAATGGGCTCATTGTTGTTCATAGGTGTGCTTTGATATACTCCAATACTAGTTACTGAAAGCACTTCATGACCACGGAGGTCAGTGCCTCTGGACTGTAGTCATTTGGTCCAGATACCGTCACTTTCATGGGCACCAGGATGATGGTGGCTGCCTGAAACCAATGGACTGCTGTAAAGAGATATAGAAGATGTCTGTTGGGACCTCAGTCACAGTAAGTGGAGTCATTATGGTTGGTGTCACCCAGAGGAGGCTCTGACTGGAGCACATTAGAAGGTTCAAGAGTAAATTAGCACAGAGTTTTAGCCTCTTAGGTACATTGATACATGTAAACTACAGTGATAGTTTGATTTAAAAAAAATAATACATTTCTGCTGAAACACTGAACAAAAAAAATTATTGACAGTCATTTTGCAGGGTGCCTGTTCCTTAAGGAGAACAGCACTTTCTTTGGGGTTGTTTTCCACAGCAAACGATTCATAGAAGGTGTTCAGCCTGTCAGGAAGGGAGGTAACCTGCAAGGTTGACTTGTGGTCCATTATGGTTTTAATATCTTACCACATGTGCCTCATGCCACCAGTGTCACAGTTATCTGTGGATCGTCTGTGTGTACCCTTGCTTTGCCTTCCTGATTGCCCAGCTGAGTTTGGCTCTTGGTGTTCTGTGCCATCTTATTGCCTGATCTACAAGCAGCATCCCAAGCTCTGAGTAGTGCACAGACCTTTCCGCCTAGCCATAGTTTATGGTTCACCCTGGTTGTGTAGAGTTTGGTTACCTCTCTACACTTGCCTCTGTAGCTGGTCACTGTGCTTGTATAACCATTGATTTTGATATAGGTGACCACCTACCTTCATCTCCTTTTTTTACAAAAAAGACCCATTGATGTTGCTTCCACC
Organism: Narcine bancroftii; assembly: GCF_036971445.1. Lineage (NCBI taxonomy): Eukaryota > Metazoa > Chordata > Chondrichthyes > Torpediniformes > Narcinidae > Narcine > Narcine bancroftii. The sequence continues at coordinate 35,048,029 of NC_091476.1, read as the reverse complement.
AGCCATGTTCTGATCTCCCTGCAAATTGGTTTGACTCATTTTACCAGTGGTCTGTATGCAGGGGTGAGCAGGATGGAAATGTGGTCTGAGGTTCTGAGATGGGGACAGGGGCCAGCCTTGTATGCTCCAGAGTCTTTTGTCTATATTTATGGTATTACTGAGACTGCAAGAGTTGAGTTACAAGGAGAGGTAGGATAAGCTGCTACTTTTTTTTTACCTGAAGAATGTGAGGCAAGTGGTGATCTGACAGAAGAAAATCAGTCAGGCAATTGATAACCTAAATGGTCAAACACAATCTCTTGAAGGAGATGACCTCAAGAAAATGAAGGTTAACCCCTCTCCACTGCACATCAGTTACTCCATCATTGGAAGAGTTGAGACTACAAAGTTCCTTGATGTGTATAGTGGACAACCTATCCTGGACTCACACCACCACCTCATTCATCAAGAAGGAGCACCAGTACCTACACTTCTTAAGGAGATTGAGAAGTGCAAGGTTACTGGCCCCCCATCTTGACAATATTTTACAGGATCACAATTGAGAGTGTCCAATCTGGCTGCATCATTGTGTGGTATGGTAGTTGCAAAAATTGGGTGAAAGTCAATACACAATGGGTATTGTCAAGTCAACTCGTATTGTCAAATCAACTCTACAATGGGCTATATGGCAGCTAAGAAGCACTTGGAGATCAATCCTGATCACCCAAGGCAGAAAGCAGAAGCTGACAAAAATGATAAATCGGTAAAGGATCTAGTCATTCTTCTATTTGAGACAGCACTCCTCTCTTCTGGCTTTTCATTGGAAGATCCACAAACTCATGCAAATCGTATTTAAAATGTCCAAATAGATAATTAGGGTCTTCCTTTCCTCCATTGACAATATTCATCAAGAATGTTGCTTAAATAGGCCTCAAAGAATAATTTAGGATCCCTCCTGTCCATTGCACTGCATCTTTCACCTACTACCATCAGGTAGAAGATGCAGGAGTATTAAACTTGGGTCAGCCAGGCTGGGAAATAGCTTCTTCCTGCAGGCTGTGAGATTGATGAATAATATTAATGAAATTGAGTAAATTATTCCAGAGCATTATTTTATATTATATTTCAATGTATGTATGTGAATATTATGTGGGTGTGAGAAATGTATTCTGTGTGTGTGTGTGTGTGTGTGTGTGTGTGTGTGTGTGTGTGTGTGTGTGTGTGTGTGTGTGTGTGTGTGTGTGTATGCGCGCGCACTGCAGTATAAATAAATGCTATTTTGTCTGATTGGTTATGAATGATCTGATGAAAATAAATGAACGAATATTGCATGTAGGTCAATATGAACCTAATAAAGGCATCTGGAGCAAGTACAGATGGGCAAAAAGGTTGGCATCGAGGTGCTGGGATGAATGGCCTAATTTTGTGCTATACAATTGTAACTCTATGGTTTACTATAGTTGAATGAGTATATGCATCCAGGATGTGAGGTGTGGATTCAAGGTGCTGTGCAGCCATGTTTCAGTAGAGAGAGAAAAAATACAGTAGACTTGACTGCATGGTCAACATCATTTCTTTGAACATTGATGGCTTCTGAGCTAACTTCCTGACTGAAGCAGATGTTGATTTCAAGGAAATTGCTTTTAATTTTGCTAATCAGCTTTTTTTTAAAAAAAAAAGAGCTTGAACATATTTAATTCCAAAAAATTCAGCTCCTACATCAATGTCGAAAGTTGACTTATGGGAATATCCAGCTGTTTCAAACTAATTTGCCTTGGTAGATGAACTTTGGTGATGTTGCACAGAAGCAAATTACTTGAAAAGCCCAACTATAAGCACTTTCATTGCTACTGGGATTTGTGGAAAATTGTATTGGACAAGTAAAATAAACTCACACACAAGCAGAGAACGTCAGATGTTTGATAGAATTAAACACCATGTCCTATTTCACTCAAGTATCACCATGTGCTCCTTTGAGTGGAATTGAATGGTTGAAGAATTGCAAGGGACCAAGGTCTGTTTCAAGTGTCAAAGGTTTATTGTACAAGTAGTTTAATAAATATATTTATATAACATCAGTGTGTTCCAGACACATTCTCTGGGGAACAAAGAAAAACATCAATTATCTTTTCCAGTTATTCTGAGGTAGCTTTTGACCAAAAATATTAACAATTAATTGCATACATTACTTGCATACCCAATCAGGTAGAAGGGGAGGGTTTCTGGACAGATGATAGTTTTGATTTATCCCAAGATGTTTCCTCGATAGTCTGTTCATTGTGAGTCAAGAGGCATCCAACTTTTCTACCCGGGGATGGTGTCTGACCTGTTGAGTTTCTCCAACAACTTACTGTTTGATCAGGAATCGAGATTCCAGCATCTGTAGTTTCTGTGGTTCTTTATTTTTCTTACCTTGTTCACTGTTTCTGAATAAGAACAATACCTTTAGTTTTATGACTTAGCTAATCATTTCCAACTTTGAGACCTCAAAAAGAATGTAGTCAAACTCCCACAATATCTCATCAGTTCTTCATGTCTTCTTTTGCACGTCAAAAGGTCTAACTTTTCTGGTGCTGCTTTTGCCTTGGCCATCTGCAACAAAAAAAAAATGGTAAAAAATACAAACACCTCAGCATTAATCTCATTCCCAAAAGAGCCAAAATGTCACAATAATAAACGCAAAAAGAAAACAAACCATCCACACAATCCTTTAATCTTATTAATCACATTGGACAATGAAGATTTTGCTTCCTGAACACTTTTGGATGTATTTTATGGATTTTGGGTTGCTGATCACAAAAATCACCTGAAAACCTTCCTATCACATACTGGTTTTTAGATATTACCTATTTTTGTGATTTCCTATCATATTTTAAAACTGGCTGGTATATTGCCCACAAAGTAAACTATTTAGGTAAGTTCATGCATGCCTGGGAACACACTCAATGCATGTGCTATGCAAATGCTGTCTTAGGCCTGGGTATGCTTAGCCAGGATAGATGCAGACAGACTATAAAAGCAGCTCATATATACAGAAGCTGTGCATTACATTAATTATAGATTGAATGCATGCTGAAGTACCTGTTCTTCAGGCAATAGCATAGTGAGTGTACTTAACAATAGCTTTTTATTGACTTCAGGAATATTCAATGTTGCAACAGCTGTGATACATTGTATTTCATTGTGGCAAGTATATGCCTAATACTAAATTCAATGAAAGTTAATTTAATGTTTCTCCAACATCCTATATGATGAAGCAAATCTGAATTTATCTTTGAGTTCAGCTGGAGTTGTCTATCATAATTCTCAATATTTTTTTCTGAAAAAATATTGTTGTCCTGTGTCATAACTTGAACCTTACATGATTACTTATTTTGTCTCCTTTCACTTGTCATCCATAAATGCAAGAAATTCAAGACTGAACGGATGAAACAAATGGTTGGCTGGTATCATTGCACAGGTTCTAATCAGGGAAGAGTCAAACAAGGCCAAGTCATTGCTATCACAGTTTTATCTGTTGCAAGAAAAAATATCGTATTTTCTTACAAACATAGGAGCCACCGTGAAGACTATTCTGGCTTACAACAATTTCCATATCTGTCTACAACTACATGTTAACCTCCTGCTTATACTTTCAGGTACTTCCTTCCCCATCTGTGGAAGAGTCTGATTTTCCACATTGATTTCAACGTTTACACCAGAACCCATAAACCTGCAGTGAAAGCAAGTTGAATTCAATGGCAATGATTGTCTCAGAAGAAGATTGGTGGCTTAAGGTTAGATCAAAGAGGTGAAGACAATGTTACAGCTCCTTCCTCTTTCTTTGGCTTGGCTTCGCGGACGAAGATTTATGGAGGGGGTAAAAAAAGTCCACGTCAGCTGCAGGCTTGTTTGTGGCTGACAAGTCCGATGCGGGACAGGCAGACACGATTGCAGCGGTTGCAGGGGAAAATTGGTTGGTTGGGGTTGGGTGTTGGGTTTTTCCTCCTTTGCCTTTTGTCAGTGAGGTGGGCTCTGCGGTCTTCTTCAAAGGAGGTTGCTGCCCGCCAAACTGTGAGGCGCCAAGATGCACGGTTTGAGGCGTTATCAGCCCACTGGCGGTGGTCAATGTGGCAGGCACCAAGAGATTTCTTTAGGCAGTCCTTGTACCTTTTCTTTGGTGCACCTCTATCACGGTGGCCAGTGGAGAGCTCGCCATATAACACGATCTTGGGAAGGCGATGGTCCTCCATTCTGGAGACGTGACCCATCCAGCGCAGCTGGATCTTCAGCAGCGTGGACCCGATGCTGTCGACCTCTGCCATCTCGAGTACTTCGACGTTAGGGATGTAAGCGCTCCAATGGATGTTGAGGATGGAGCGGAGACAACGCTGGTGGAAGCGTTCTAGGAGCCGTAGGTGGTGCCAGTAGAGGACCCATGATTCGGAGCCGAACAGGAGTGTGGGTATGACAACGGCTCTGTATACGCTTATCTTTGTGAGGTTTTTCAGTTGGTTGTTTTTCCAGACTCTTTTGTGTAGTCTTCCAAAGGCGCTATTTGCCTTGGCGAGTCTGTTGTCTATCTCATTGTCGATCCTTGCATCTGATGAAATGGTGCAGCCGAGATAGGTAAACTGGTTGACCGTTTTGAGTTTTGTGTGCCCGATGGAGATGTGGGGGGGCTGGTAGTCATGGTGGGGAGCTGGCTGATGGAGGACCTCAGTTTTCTTCAGGCTGACTTCCAGGCCAAACATTTTGGCAGTTTCCGCAAAGCAGGACGTCAAGCGCTGAAGAGCTGGCTCTGAATGGGCAACTAAAGCGGCATCGTCTGCAAAGAGTAGTTCACGGACAAGTTTCTCTTGTGTCTTGGTGTGAGCTTGCAGGCGCCTCAGATTGAAGAGACTGCCATCCGTGCGGTACCGGATGTAAACAGCGTCTTCATTGTTGGGGTCTTTCATGGCTTGGTTCAGCATCATGCTGAAGAAGATTGAAAAGAGGGTTGGTGCGAGAACACAGCCTTGCTTCACCCCATTGTTAATGGAGAAGGGTTCAGAGAGCTCATTGCTGTATCTGACCCGACCTTGTTGGTTTTCGTGCAGTTGGATAATCATGTTGAGGAACTTTGGGGGACATCCGATGCGCTCTAGTATTTGCCAAAGCCCTTTCCTGCTCACGGTGTCGAAGGCTTTGGTGAGGTCAACAAAGGTGATGTAGAGTCCTTTGTTTTGTTCTCTGCATTTTTCTTGGAGCTGTCTGAGGGCAAAGACCATGTCAGTAGTTCCTCTGTTTGCGCAAAAGCCGCACTGTGATTCTGGGAGAATATTCTCGGCGACACTAGGTATTATTCTATTTAGTAGAATCCTAGCGAAGATTTTGCCTGCAATGGAGAGCAACGTGATTCCCCTGTAGTTTGAGCAGTCTGATTTCTCGCCTTTGTTTTTGTACAGGGTGATGATGGTGGCATCACGAAGATCCTGAGGCAGTTTACCTTGGTCCCAACAAAGCTTGAAAAACTCATGCAGTTTGGCATGCAGAGTTTTGCCGCCAGCCTTCCAGACTTCTGGGGGGATTCCATCCATACCTGCTGCTTTGCCACTTTTCAGTTGTTCGATTGCCTTATATGTCTCATCCAGGGTGGGAACCTCATCCATCTCTAGCCTTAGGGGCTGTTGAGGGAGCTGGAGCAGGGCGGAATCTTGGACTGAGCGGTTGGCACTGAAAAGAGATTGGAAGTGTTCTGACCATCGGTTGAGGATGGAGATCTTGTCGCTGAGGAGGACTTTGCCGTCTGAGCTGCGCAGCGGGCTTTGGACTTGGGGTGAGGGGCCGTACACAGCCTTTAGAGCCTCGTAGAAACCCCTGAAGTCGCCAATGTCCGCGCTGAGCTGGGTTCGTTTGGCTCCTTAGTGCAATGTAAATACCTCACAGATTATAAATTATCAAAATAATCACTTTAATGGAATTTCTGGATGTAACTTCCATTTAAGCTGGTCATACACTAAACAGTATCCACTTTCAAGGCTGCACATGATGCGAATAACCACCCTGCACAATTTATTTGCAATTCAATGGAGTCTTCACTAATATGGTTTTTGGAGCTCCATTGACTGAGATATATTCTCCACACATGCTGCATGTTTGCATTTTGTGTTTGCCACTGCAACTTCAAAGGAAGTCTCTGGATCACCAAATATGTCAATTGTGATACTGCAGGTAAGCTCATGGCATGAGTTCAGTTGCATTTGGAAGGATAACCCTGAAACTTCAGCACAAACTATGAGAGTGTAATATTGAATTCAAGAGACAAATAAAGCCTCAGCACTCCTGGGTCTGAATAACTAGATCTAACCATGAATCATTTAGTACACATAGCAGGCCAACGACATGGCGAGACAAAATAAAAAGGGTTTGTGATAAATGTCAAGATGCCTTTGAATGATGAGAACTTCACAATATTCATAATACTTACATGATTTCATTAACTCTTCCAGTACTGCAGGTTTCCAGATATCGACAAAAGGAAATGGAAGGACCAGGAAATGAAAACACTGTGACAAAGAGTAAAAGTATTGTTACGAGCCCAGACGACCCCAAAATCCAGCAGCAATAGATATTCACCAAGACAAATGGTTACTGAAACAAAAGTTGTTTTTAATTATCTTTAAACATGAAAACAGAATTACACTTCAACATTATCACTATTGACTTAACTAATCTAACTTAAGCCCCTTTGAATTCTAAGCACAAATGTATGTAATGTGTGTGTAAGTTCAGAAAATTTCTTTGATTCACAGTCCAATCTCACTTCTCATTCCTCCAAGTTCACTGGTTGCAAGCAATTCTTATACTGTGCACAGAATTTAACATTTATAAAGTTCACCAGGCTTTGGTGCTTGAAAGGTAAATGGTTACCGCTCAGGAAGGTTCTTGTCGGTTTTCAGAGATTTGTTGTACTTTGGACACCCAGCCACTTCAGTATCTTGCCAAAAAAACCTGCCCCCCAGGATTTTCCAGAAGATAACCTCTTTCTTTCAGGTAACCACAGGGAGTTCCTTCTTGTTTCTCTTATTCCAAGTGAAACATTAGACAGTCAGTCCTCTCCTCTTGCATGAACCACAAGGACTTTGACTAAGCTGACCTAAGCACTCACAACCCGTCTTCCAAATGGGGTTTTCCACAAGCTTGCCAGCTGGTCCTATTCCAGTGCAGCTGTTGTTGCTGGTTGTAACACTGGAGAATTGATATGTGTGTGTGTGTGTGTGTGTGTGTGTGTGTGTGTGTGTGTGTGTGTGTGTGTGTGTGTGTGTGTGTGTCTCTCTCTCTCTCTCTCTCTCTCTGAGAGAAAGCCTGTTTGAATCTCTCTGCTTGCAAAACCACTTAGAACAGCAAGTTCCCTTCCAAACAATATGAGTCAGACAGGCTCTTTCATCTGTTGCCTTTTTGTAAACAATCCATTAGTGAAGTCTCTTCGGCCCTCTCCAAAGTATCTCCAAAGACTGTTGGCCCTGACTTGTCTAGCATGGGGCAGAGCTCCAGTATTTTAAATAAGATCTATTTTAAAGTGTTTGTATGTGACCTACACTAACAAACCCTGCCCCAATTTATCTCCCAAAAAACCTATCTATATTCTGCCACAGTATACTTGTGAAACATTTAGACTTCCTTTCTTTAAAAGGAACCAGAGTCAATGTTAAATTATGGAATTCAAGTCAGCTTGAAAGCAAAAAGTACAAATGCCTTCTTGGAGTAATTGCAGAGCAAGCTAACATGGTGTCAAATCCCAAAGTGAAGCACACGAGGAACGATTACAAGAGGTCATAAGAGTGAAACTGAAATGAAAAATAAGATTTAATGATCTGAGAAGAATGCAATTCAGACAGAAGAAACATACGTGATAAACTCAATCACTGTTTCAGTGAGCACATCATCGAATGGACTGAGAGCAGTGCTTTGTCAGCTACCACCTAACAAGCAGCAACTATCTATGGATCAAAAACCTCGAGTAAGGTACAACCAGTAAGATAACCTTCAATACGATAACTGCCAATATGATAAAGAAGGAAACAGCTCATGGTGTTCCAGTAATATAATTGCAGAAGATAAATGGAATTCAAGACAGATTTAAAACCACTGGAAGTCACAGAGTAGCACAAAACATAAGCTTCACTGTGGATTGCAGAGGCTGGTAATGAAGTGTCAGTAAATGTAATCTGTGCGAGGATTTTTTAAAAAATTGACATTGCGCCATTCTCATCTTAAACTGTTTAATGACTTTTTAAAAAAAAATTATTTTTCACACAATGAACCATATTGACCAAAATACACATAAACATTTCCCTCTTGAATATACAGTGTCATTTTCTCTCCTTTCCCCCCCCTCCCTTCCCTCCCTCCTTCCCATCCCCCTCCCCACCCACTAAACGTTCAACATATATGATACATTAAACCCATTAAACAATGTCATGACACAATGAAAATAAACAAGAAAATTGTGTCCTCGACTTTTACACACTGGGTCAGTTCATTTCGTCTTCTTCTCATTCTGCCATTTTAGGTGGTGGAGGTCCACGGTAGGACCTCTCTGTTGTGTTCCATGTACAGTTCCCAAATTTGTTCGAATACTGTGATGCTATTTCTTACATTATATGTTATTTTTTTTACAATGGAATACATTTATTCATTTCCACGTACCATTGCTGTATTCTCAGGCTATCTTCTGATTTCCAGGTTGACATTAACATTTTTTTGCTACAGCTAAGACTATCTTAATAAATCTTTTTTTGTGCTTCATCCAAATCGAGGCCAAGTTCTTTACTTCTTATATTACTTAGAAGAAAGATCTCTGGATTTTTTGGAATGTTATTTTTTTGTGATTTTATTTAATACCTAATTTAGATCTTCCCAAAACTTTTCCACTTTCTCACATGCACAAATTGCATGCACTGTTGTTCCCGTTTCCTTCTTACAGCAAAAACATCTATCTGATACTGTTGGGTCCCATTTATTTAACTTTTGGGGCATGGTGTTTATTGTATTTCTCATAGTTCCGGAGCATAGCTTTTCCCATGTTTCATTCTTTATCTTTATGTTTAGATCTTGTTTGCACTTTTATTTGGGTTTCATCTTATTTCATCATTCTCTTTCACTTGCAGTTTGATGTACATGTTTGTTATAAATCTTTTAATTATCTTTTAATAACCATAATCACATATTCAAAACTGCTTCCTTCTGGTAACCTCAGCCTGCTTCCCAATTTGTCCTTCAAGTAGGTTTCCAGTTGGTGGTATGCAAACATTGTACGATGAATTATACCATATTTGTACTTGATTTGTTCAAAAGATAACCACTATCTCCCTCACTTTTTGCGTTAGCTATAGAACCCTTGGCAGATCTGATAAGAACAGAAAATAAAATAAAAGGGATAAAAATAAAAGAGAAGGAATATAAAATCAGTCTATTTGCAGATGTCATCATAGTATACTTAACAGAACCAGAATTATCAATTAAAGAACTAAATAAGAAATTGAAGGAATATGGAGAAATATCAGGGTACAAGATCAACACAAATAAAAGTGAAGCAATGCCAATGAATAATGCGGATTTCACAAAGTTTAAGAAAGAATCACCATTTAAATGGCAAACACAAGCAATCCAATACCTAGGTATTCAACTAGATAATAATCTAGGCCATCTATACAATTAAAAATTATCAGCCATTAATGAAGAAATTACAAGATGACTTAGAACATATTGGAAAGATTTACCACTAACACTGATAGGAAGGGTAAATTGCATTAAAATGAATATCTTCCCAAGGATACAATACCTATTTCAATCGTTAGCAATTCACCTAACAGAGAAATTCTTCAAGGAGCAAAAGAAAATAATAAGGAAATTCTTATGGAAAGGGGGGAAACTGAGGATAGCGCTAGATAAATTAACAGAATGGTACAAACAAGGGGGCTGACAGCAGCACAATTAAGATACCTATCAGATTTTTATCAAACAAGGGAAAAAACAGCTTGGACCTGATTAGAGCTAGATAAAATAGGGGAGAAGGTACCTGAACATATACTATATAAGTGGGATGAAAAGCTCGTGCAACATAAGAATTCACCAGAACTGCACCATCTGCTCAACATTTGGAAGAAGATTCACGTAGAAAGGAAAAAAAAAACAAATGATCACCTACCAAAATTACTATTGATGCAAAATCAACTAATCCCTTTCACAATAGATAACCTTTCCTTGAGAGAATGGGAGAGAAAAGGGATCAAAAGAATAGAAAATTGTTTAATGACTTCTTGATGGAAACATAATCACTGTATGAAATACATCAGCCACATAGAGTTTATGACAAAAATAGCAAAAAAAAATGAAAGAAGAAAAATCAATTTTGATTACCCTAGTTACACTGATTAAATATTAAAAAATAAGTAATTCTGATTGTGAACAGCAATTGTTACTCTTTTTGTGAATTGGGCATAGCAAGCCAGACCTCTTGCTGCAAATCCTGAGGCATTTCTCTTGTTGGTGGTGGTCATTGCTTGGCATCTCCAGAGAGCAATCATTACCTATCACTTATCAGCTCAAGTTTAGATGTTGTCTGTTTTTTTTCTTGCTGCCGGTAGATCTAGGCTATTTCAAATGTCACACAGTTGAGGGTGGAATTCAATGGAATCTCCACTTTTGACATTGGAATGGAAGAAAGTTAATTGATGAGGCAATTTAAGAAGATCAGGCCAAGGACATTGCCCTGAACAAATCCTCAATGACGTTGTGAGGCTTGGATGATTGATCTCCAACACTCTTTCGCCGATCTCCACTGTACGTTAAATTTCTGGAGTTCCTTCCCTTGATGTCAACTGAAATTGACTTCACTTCATTCCATCCTCTCAAATGCTGCTGTGGTTTCAAAGGCAGGCACTTCCATTTCACTTCTGAAGTTCAGTTCTGGGATCCATCTTTGGACAAATGGTATGTTACCATGTTGAGATTAGTGATCCTGCTAATATCCAGGCTACACATCAGTAAACAGCCCAGTGAACATTTTCATAACTATGTTGATGACTGAGAGGAGACTGACTGGGCAACAATATATAAAGAAATATACGAGGCTAAATATCAACATATTTAAGTCTAATTAACACATAATGAGAAAGAAAATAATGAAAATAAAAGGGAGAAAAATATTTTTAAAAAGTACCAATAAATTGATTTCCATTGCATTTATCTCCCTTCTCAACCCCCATCTCCCCATCTGGGCTCCACATTTCTTCTTACCCCCCTCAAACCCTCAGAATGGCAACCTAGACATTTACTGTGGTCCCAAACTCCACAACTCCACCAAGGCTAACCCTGCTGCTGGATCCCTCCTGCCACCACTCTTTACCCTCCCTATCTCTCTACACCTCTCCCTACTCTACCCCTATCTCTCCCCTCTGGACTCCCCATTTCTTCACACCCCCCCCAATCCTTTTCATCTCCTCCCCTACTCTCCAGTGACCCCCTCCCTTCCATGTCCCACTCTAACCTCCTTCCTTGGACCTCCCACACCTTTTACCTCCCCATTCCAACTTCTCCTACCTACCATCTCCGCCCTCTGACCTCTCCAACCCTCTACCTACCCCCTCTGACCTCTCCTACTCACTACCTCACCCTTTGACCTCCCCAAAACTCTACATCCCCCTAAAACCCTCCACCACTCTGATCCCTACTTGGTCGTTACCATCCCTTTGATCTTCCCATTTATGAGATGGAGTGTTCTGTCATAGAGGCCTTACCTTCATCCCCCTCTGCCCACACTGCAATGAATTTTGAGCATGCCACGATACTGAATTCTTCTTCCGTCACCTCACTTCCATGACCATGACTCCCAGACAGCTCCTCTTATTTACCCCTTACTCAGGACCCCACCACAGCACATCAAGCCACAGCTCCAGAACTATCTCTAACCTCATCACCTCTGGTCACCTCCCACCCACACCCTACAACCTCATTGTTCCCCTCCCTGCACTCCCGGGTTCTTCCCCCTACCCACAATACACCAACCCAATTATCCAGGTAGACCCATTGTTTTCATATGCTTCCACCCCACTGAATTTTTATCATCTTACCTCGACTCCAATTCCTACCTTCAGCCTCAATACCTCACTTGCGCTCCTTCTCTTTAATGACTTCTAATTCCTTGAAATTGATGGCCTTATTTTTACTATGGACTTCCAATCTCTTTACCCCTCATCCCCATACCGAAGGTCTCAAAGCCCTTAGTTTCTTGCTTGACAAGAGACCTAACAGTTCCCACTCCACCACCACACTCCTCTGCCTGACAGAACTTGTTCTTAGCCTTAATAACTTCTCCTTTGACTCATCCCACTTTCTCTAAATAATAGGGATAGCCATGGGTACCTACATCGTACCCAGCTATGCCTGCCTGTTTGTGGGCTTTGTGGAGCACTCCATGGTGCAAGCTTACACAGGAAAGACCCCTCAACTTTTCCTCCACTATATTCATGAGCTCATGAACTTAATTCACTTTTCTGCCAACTTCAACCCCGATCTCAAATTCACTTAGTCCGTCTTTAGCAACACTTCTTGATCTTTCTTTTTTTACAGGCATTTTTTTTTACAAACCCACGAACTCCCACAACCTACGTCTACTATGCTTTTTCACATCCAGTCCCCTGCAAGGATTCTATTCCTTTCTCTCAATTTCTCTGCCTTTGTCATATCTATTCCCAAGATGAAATCTTCCATTCCAGATCATTCAAAATGTCTTCCACTTTGCAAAAATGTGGCTTTCCCTCCACCTCCATCAACTCAGCCCTTACCCACACCTCCTACATTTTAAGCTCATCTTACCTGGCCCCTTCTGCCCTCAGATGTAACAAAAACATGATTCCTTTTGTCCTCACCTATCACCCTACCAGCCTCCCCGCATTCAACACATTATCCTTTATAATTTCTGCCAACTACAACGTGATCCAACCACCAGACACATCTTCCCCTCTCCACCTTCAGTCAGGACCACTCCCTCCATGACTCCCTTGTCTACTCACCCTTTCCTATTAATGACTCCCTTGGCACTGTCCCCTGTGGCCATAGGAAGTGCTACACCTGCATCCACACCTCCTCCCTCACCACTATTCGGAGCCCTAACAAGCAACACTTCACTTGTGTACCCATATGAGTTGTATACTGCATACAGTGCTCCCGTTGTGGCCTTCTCTACATCGGAGAGACTGGACGCAGACTGGAAGATCACTTTGCTGAGCACCTTTGGTCTGTCCACATCAATGACAGGGATCTCCCAGTGGCCAATAATTTCAATTCTGCACCCCACTCCTGCACTGACATGTTTGTCCATGGCCTCATGTACTGTCAAATCAAGACCACCTGTAAACTGGAGGAACCACACTTAATTTTACCGTCTTGGCACTATACAGCTGGATGGGATTAACATCGACTTCTCCAGTTTCTGCTCGCCTACTCCTCGTTCTTCTGCTCTCTTCTCCATTCCTCTGCCTTCTCTCTCTATTCAGAGAGCCATCCCCCCCCTCCCTATTTGTTGGTGTGCCCTCCCTCCCTTTATCCATCAATTTCCTTCTGCCTGTGGAACTGTGCTCATCCACCTGCCTCTTTCCCTACAATTTTGTTTGGGCTCCTCCCCACATTTTGTCCATAGCTGGATGAAAGGCACAAGCCCGAAACTTTGGTTATGTATCTTTATCTTTGCTATATAAAGTGCACAGTTTGACCTGCTGAGTTTCTCCAGAATTGGGTTTTTACTTCAACCACGATGTCTGCAGAGTTCCGTGTTTTACTTCCTTTGAATTTATCCAGTTCTTTGTGAACGAGACATTCCTGGGCCAATGTTGGACAGATGCGAGTGTGGTAACTTTTTGGAACAATTTGTCTGGAGGTTCCTTGAGTACAGCAGTCAGGACATTGTGTTGTCCCATTGGATGTACTGAATTCAATGATCTCAGAAGTATCTGTATATCATATTTAATGAATCAAATTTGCTGATAGCTAGTTTCTGCAATGGTGGAGATCCCAGGAGGAAGTTGAGATGGATGAGCATCACTGGTTCTGAAAGTTTCAGCCTTGTCTTTAGTATTCACATACTGGGTTGAGGAATGAGAATGTTCTGCGGGGCTTTTCCACCTTGCTCATTCACCATCATTCACACTTGATAGGCCAGGAATGCAGACATTTTATTTGATCCTTTGCTTGAGGAATCACTGAATTTTTTTGCTGCATGCTATATTGTTGCTTTAAGAATGAAGGCTGTCATCCACACAAAGTGGGGAGAAATAAACACCGTGAATGCTCAATTATTACCATGATTCTCCCAGAGAAATATGAGAAAAATCAGAGAAAATACGAGAGGTATGTGGGGGAGGCCCCCTGATGCTGAGAATAAAAATATGCATCCCATATGAGGATAAACTTTGAAATTTTCTTTATCAGAAAGGAAAACACAAATGTAGTTCTTCACACAGGCTCGAGATACATAACAAATAATCCAATACTTCTGAAATCTAACTACAAATCTACGCAATCAAGTTACAAGATCCAACTCATAGCAACCGTAGTTATTTGAACTTTACAAAATACAAGTTTTGTAATGTGATTGATTACAATACAACAAAGAGGTTGGCATATTACTCTTTTCTTCCAAATTGTGACTTTAATTTCAAAATTATTATTTTAATTCCACAGACGTTAAGTTGAAATTACCCCTTACAACAATTCTGCACAGAGGAACTGGAGGGAATATGCAAATAATCACATCATGTAATTGATGCATTTTTTCCATCTCATCAGATGTAAACAATAAAATCAGAGTGAAACTCCCAAATGATAAAGCTTTCAGAATTTATACTGTGGCTTTCTAAGTTAGATAAAATAATTTCATTTCACATTAACGCGCCTGCATACTTTTCATTCACTCGCAAGTTCAATATCCAATTTGTAAAATATTACTACCTTCTGAATTTGGGATTATCTATTACTTCATGTAAAACAAAGCTCGATGTATTTTAAAGAAAATACTCCTTTGGTTTTAGAATTCTCTCCAAAATAGATCTGATTTGTAAAACATGTAATAATATCTAACAGACTAATTAACACCAGTTTAAAACTGCAATTATCACTCTGAGTGGCTTCAAAACAATGTCAACATATAACTGAGTTTTAGTACGCCGTAAAGCACATATTTCTTCAATCTGTAACAAAATGAACAGCCCAGAAATTCATTCTTCCTTTAGGGAGCTAAACCTGCACTACAAATGTTAACTCACGCCTGTTTACGCAGGTGGCAGCTGAAACCAAAGGCAGTCAAGTGCAATCCTTATACTAATGGGTATTTGCCATTTAAGTGTCAATGCTTCTTTCAGCTTGTTACAGCATGGTTAATGAAATATCTTGCACAGTCAAACCACACTAATTGGCATGAGAGCTGCGAGTGCTGCTGTGTCTGTCATGCCTTGCGTAAAGATGTTTGCAAAAAGATAACTTTTCAAAGGAGAAAAGGTAATTCTGAACACACCTCCTTATTTCTAAGAAGATAGAATGCCAACTTTTCCCAGAACAGATGTGATAGAAAATTACCTTGGACATCACTTCCTGCAAATGAATTTCCCTGGACATGGGAACGATGGGGGAAAGAATGGCAATACTTACTTTTCTTTGTCAAATTGAGTGTTCTGACCTTTATAAAGCTAGTTAAAGCTTTAAAAATGTAGTCTTGGAGCAGAAACTTTCTGCAGCAGTTGGATTCATACACCAAACACTCAATACAGAACCTCTCTATTTCTCTCTCACACCGCTATTCCCCATCACAGCCACATTGCTGGCTACAACAATTTCAGCATTGCCTCAGCACTAATTCACACATCACACAACTCAGACACAGCTGCAGTAAATGGAGCATAAAGAATATCTTGTTTTCAGTAAGTGTCCCATGATGTTTCCAAAGCAGAAAGGGTGACCCATTTCAGGTGCTAAAGCTGCAGAGATATTGTGCATGTCTTGGATGCCAAACATCTCAAGTGCATCAGTCTACATGCTGGGTGGAAGTACAGGGTTCAATTTTGTAGATTCTGTTCATTATGAACTTGTTTCTGCAATTCACAGATGGAAATGAAATTGGAATGTGTACTGAAATTCTGTGCAATATCAACACCAAAGTATTTAAAACATGACTGAAGTCTCCAAGTCTGAATTTTATCTCAAGACAAATTATTCTTTTTTTAATTGAAAATTTAAAATACAATTCAATGCATATTTTATCCCATAAAACCACCCACCCCCCCATCCCTATCCCTCCCAGCCCACCTCTAAACTACCCCAAAAAAAGGAGAAAAAAAGAAAGAGAAAGTGGAGGAGAATAACTAAAACAGTACCACTAAAAAGTATGCGGCATTGTTTGGGACCACATCACCAATGCATGGGGAAAAAAACTTAATAATTTGATCGCATCCAATCCATGTTTGGGATCCAAGTTTTAATAAAGAAAGAATAATTTTTTCGCAAATGTTATGTTATTTTCTCTAAAGGAATACATGATCTCATCTCCACATGCCATCGTTGAATATTCAATTTAGTGTCATTTTTCCTTGTAACTGCACGATATTTCCTAGTTACTTTTAAAGCCAGCCTTATAAAAGCAATTTGAAACTTATATAATTTTAACTCCAAATTCAATGCTTTAATATGACCCAATGAAAATATCATCGGGTCAAATGGAATTTTAAATTTAAATACAACTTCTAAAAATTCCTTAATTTTAAAAAGGTTTAACCGTCTCACATAACCAAACTGAATGTCTGTTTTCAGAGAGAGATTTGTTGCTCTGATTCCTTCCGATCAGCCACTTCATGTCTTGCTGAAGAAACTTGCTCCGTCTGGGTTTTCCAGATGATAACCTCTTTCTTTCAGGTCACGACAGAGTTCCAACTTCTTTGTGACATCTAAAACATAGATCTGATGTAATGAATTTAAATGTCTTTAATTTCTCTGGAGTCAGATATAATTGATGAATAAAATTATAATGAACCAATCCATATCTTACCTTCACAATTTTAGACATACTGTCCTCACATATTGACATCCAATAATCAGGGGATATAGATATTTCCAAATCTTTTTCCCATTTCACTCTAGTTTTATCAATGTCCGGTTTGGGCATTTTAACTTGCAATAAAGTATACATATCCAATCTAAAACCTTTCTTACCACCATCAATAAGCAATATCTCAAATTTGGATCTTGAAGGAAGCCTCAAAGTTCATCCAAGATTATCTAATAATAAAGCTTTGACTTGATGATAAGTAAAAAGAGTACTCAAAGGTACATCATATTTCTCTTTCATTCTTTGAAAGGAAATAAAATAACCTGCTTCATAGCAGTCTTTTACCAATTTAATTCCATTTTGTTCCCATCTTTTCAAAAGTTGATTATTAACTGTAAAAGTAAAAAGCTTATATTGAAATAAAGATGTTTCAGCTAAAAGCTTACCTTCAGTATCTACAATTTAATTCTTATTAGTCCATAACTCAATCAAGTGTTTCAACTCCGGTAAATTATAACTACTTAATAACTGAGGATTCCATCGACATATAATTTGATCCGTCCTCTTTTCCACAAGCTGAGATTATTCAATATTAGCCCATACCAAGGAGTTATCCACTTGAAACATCCTATTAATAAATTTTAACTGAGCTGATTCACAATAACTTTGAAAATTAGGAAGGAGTAAACCTTCTAATGCATATTTCCAAGTTAGTTTCTGTAATGAAACTCTAGCCATTTTATCTTTCCACAAAAATTTTCTCACCAAAGTGTTCAAATCTTAAAAAAAATTATCAGGAATCTGACATGGAATAGATTGAAACAAGTATTGAATTTGAGAAAAAATATTTATTTTAATACAGTGCACTCGTCCCATCAACGTTATAGGTAAATCCTTCCACCTATTCAAATCACCTTTAATTTTAGTTAATAAAGGTAAATAATTCAATGCAAATAATTAGTTATAATTACTATCCATAATAATACCCAAATATTTAATACCATTTAAACTTCACAGCATAGACAAATTATTCTTAAAAATTGAACAGAAAGTTGTCATGTTCTTGCTGAGTCCAAAAGTCACACCAACAAAGCAGATAATTGCATCCATTGGTCGTACAGTGGCTTTGTTTTCTCAGAGTATATAGTAGCTTCCCACACCCCCCCCCCTCTTATCTGTGGAGGTTATGTTCCATAACCCCTGCAGATGCCTGAAACTGAGGATATTACCAGACCCTATATAAACCATATTTTTTTCCTCTACATATATTCATGAGCTCATGAACTTAATCTATGATAACATTTAATTAATAAATTAGACACAATAAGAGATTAACCACAATAGCTAATAATAAAACTGAACAATTATAACAACATACAGGTAGTCCCCGACTTACGACCTATGCGACTTATGACCATCTGTACATACGACCGTGAAAAAGTACTATATATATATTTTTAAAATAAAGGAAAAACGTAGATGTAAATATAAAAATTATGCTTTTGCAATGAAAGTAGGACCATATCTATGGAAAATAACACCTATGGCAGAAACAGTTGGCCTTTGTGACTGCCATGTTGTATTTGACAAACAATAAAACGGATTCAGTGAATTTCCATCTTACCTTGAGATATGGCCAGTCAGTCAGAATGGAACACCTTCATAAGTTGAGGACTACCTGCACTGTATAACATTCCATAAATGTGCCAGGGTTACTTGAACGCAAGTCTGCGTTACCGCGACAGTCGATCTCATAACCAGGACAGCTATTAAGTATTTAACAGTGGGTAGCGTATATAGCATGGATGCACTGGACAAAGGGATGATTCACGTCCCGAGTGGAATGGTGCGAGATTTCATCACACTACTCAGAACAGCATGCAATTTAAAACTTAAGAATTGTTTATTTCTGGAATTTTCCATTTAATATTTTTGGACCGTGACTGACCACGGGGAACTGAAACCATAGAAAGCACTAACATGGATAAGGGTGGACCACTCTATTTGTAAGTCTCTAACTAAGAATTAATGATGGTATGTAAATCCACTTCCAATGAAACAGAATATCTATTGCAGACAAAAGGACTAGCCATTGGCAGTTAATGGTGAAGTTTGAAGTTGTACTGGTCAGCATTACAGCAGTTAGAGATTACCATTAGAACATAGAACAATACAGCACAGTAGAGACCCTTGGGCCCTCGATGTTGTGCTGACTCACGTATTTCTACCAAAAAAAGTACTAAACCCTTCCTACATGTTACCCTCTATTTTTCTTTCATCCATGTGCCTGTCTAAGAGTCTCTTAAATTCCCCTAATGTTTCAGCCATCACTACAATCCCTGGCAAGGCATTCCAGGCACCCACAATAAAACTTACCTGTGATATCTCCCCTAAACTTCTCTCCCTTCATTTTGTACAGATATCCTCAAGAGTTGGCTACTCCTTCCCTGGGGAAAAGGTGCTGGCTGTCCATCTTATCTATGCCTCTCAAAATCTTGTGGATCTCAATTAAGTCTCCTCTCATCTTTTTGTGCTCCAAAGAGAAAAATCATAGCTCTGCTAACCTTGCCTCATAAGACTTATTTTACAACCCAGGCAACATCCTGGTAAATCTCCTCTGTACCCTCTCCGCCTCTCCATATCTTTCACATCCTTCCTCTAATGAGGTAACCAGAACTGAAAACAATACTCCAAGTGAGGTCTCACCAGAGCATTGGAACATGATCCCTCTATTCCTGAACTCAATCCCCCTATCAATGAAGCACAAAAATCACATAGGACTTCTTAACTAACCTATCAACCTGTGCGGCAACCTTGAGGGATGCATGGACCTCTCTTCATCCACATTCTTAATTAACCAACCATTAATCCTGTTCTCAGACTTCTGGTTTGACCTCCCAAATGCATTCTTTGATGGGTTTCAAAATGTCTTCTTACTTTGTGGAAATTATTTTTGCAAATAGCTTTATTTGGGAGAAGGAAAAAGGAGGAAGAGAATTCATTCCAGCTAACTATCGTATGGGCACGGATGAAGTCGAAGAAGAAACACACAAGAGAGCAAGTTATGGCTGCAGCAACTCCTGTTACACACAACTTCACATTACACATGATCTGGGTGGTTCAGTTGCTTCCCATTTCCAAACACCTGGAATCAGTTTATCGAGCATTTTTGATGGAACAATAGAATCAAAATCCATGCTTTCCCAGTGGATCATTTCACTTTGTTACTTTCTCAGCTTTGCTTTAGATAACCTTGACATTCAGTTTCACAAGCACATATTTGCACACAGATCACATTTGCTTGATATTATTTCTTCATTGAGAGGTATCCTTAGATAACTGCTTTTGGAATAGCTTTCTGCTCACTGGAATCCTCCTTCATCTTTATGGCTTTATATGGAATTTATAGCCATTCTAAATGTCATTTGGACCATCATTTATATCCTGATAAAAATGAAAAAAAACATACTGTGGTAAACCACTGTTATACTGTGATTGGCTGCTAATAACTGGACACACCTCCTGAGACCAATCCTACCTATAGCCCTTTCCATGCCTGATCAGTCAAGGAGATGGATAGTCATTTGATAGTGTTCCAGTCTTTAGCTATTGAAAGTCTGATTGTTTCACTACTCAGCCTTTTGTTAATACATCAATTTTAATAGCTAAACATTTCAGATGCATATGGAACAGTACCTAAAACCAGAGAAACTTGATATTGACTCCCAGTCGCCGGGTGCCCTAAACACCTTCAGGCTGTGGATATGATCCTTCAAAAACATTTTGGTGGCTGCCGCAGGTCCCATCACCACAGACACAGATTGGCTGAGATTACTCCTCTTGCAGGTCGAGCCCCAGGTTTTTCCCATGATCAATGATGCCAACTCATACCAGGCAGAGATAGAGATCCTCAAGGCCCAGAGTGTTAACAAGGTCTAAACCAGGCATCTCCTGGCTAAAACAACACCCTGGTGAGTCTAGTGCTGAGTTCCTGCAGGGCCTCTGGATCCTGTGCAAAGCCCGAGGACCCCAAAACCCATCAGCAATAGAAATTCACCACGACAAATGGTTACTTAAATAAAAGTTACTTTTAATTATCTTTAAACATGATAAAAGGATCAAACTTTAACTTATTACTATGAACTTAACCCCTTTCTAATTCTAAGTGCACGTGTATGTAATGTGTTTATAAGTTCAGAAAAGTTCTTTGATTCACAGCCCAATCTCACTTCTCCAAGTTCACTGGTATCAGGCAACTCTTATACTGTGCACAGAATTTAACATTTATGAGTTTCACCAGACTTTGCTACTTGAAAGTAAAAGGTTACCGCTCAGAAAAGTTCTTGTCGGTTTTCAGAGAGAGATTTGTTGCTCATTGGACACAAACTGATTCCTTCTGATCAGCCACTTCATGTCTTTCTTGCTGAAGAAATTTGCTCCATCTGGGTTTCCCAGATGATAACCTCTTTATTTCAGGTCACGACAGAGGTTCTCTTCATTTCCCTTATTTAAAGTGTAACATTATACAGCCAGTCGTTTCCTCTTGTATAGACCTCAAGGGCTTTGAACAGGCTGAACTCATAACACATCTTTAACTTGTCCGGTTCCAGTCCCAGCTACTGCTGCTGAACTGTAGAACTGAATTCTCTCTCTCTCACTCAGAGAAAACCACATGACCCTCATAGAACAGCACTCTGCACTCAGACAGACTGCGGCACCAGACCTAATTTCGAGTCCGTTCATCTATTGCATTTTAAATTGAGATCTGTTTTGAAGTGTTTATACTGTGATTGGCTGCGACCAACCGACTGGACACACCTTCCAAGACTGATCCTACCCTCGTACCTTTGCTCTGATCAGTCAAGGAGGTGGATGGTCGATTGATAGTGCTCCAGTTTTTAGCTAGTAATAGCTCTATTATTTCACGACTCAGCCTTTTGTGAATTATTGTTGGTATATCAGGAATTTTCTGTACATTTTATTATCAAGAAGCTTTGGAAAAAGAAGATTCTTGCTAATCTTATTTATACTGTGGATAATCCTAATTTAACATTATTTCCTCTTGGCCCCCAGTTAGCAGAATTGCATTTGTTAACTCGAAGAAACCAGTCTGAATTGCATTTTTAATGCAAAGAAATCCAGTCTTACATTTTCTTCCTTTAATTTCAATTCCAAGTACAAGTATGCATAACCTTAACCTGATTGTTTCTTAAAATAATCAATTTCTCCATGGAAAATTATCCTTCATTTAACCAGAAACCCTTTACTCAGACTTGTCTGCCACTCTTACAAAACATGAAAATCTGAGGCCTCTCGTTTAATGAAACTTCAGTATATATTCACTTTTCCTATTTGCTATATTCATATAAATCAAATTTAATTTGATATTGTAAAATCATGCCTCAGCTTTGGTATCATAAATGGGAATATTGAAGATACTTATCTATCTCTCTGCAAAGAAGCAATGTCTCAGGGCTATCTGAAATATCATTTTAACATCAAGGATGAAAAGATCTCCAAGGAAAAGATATCAATGAACTGTTTGTCATTGCTCTAACATTTGCCAGAATCTATGTTGATACCACCTTGCTGCCTGCTGGTGAATTGATCCCAGTTCATTTATGCCTCTTGGAGATAACTCACATTTTCCCAATTCATTGGTCATGGACTAATGGAGTTCGACAGCAAGGAAATAAGCCTTTCAACCCAACTTGGGAACTCTGGCCAGGTTGACAATATAAGCTAGTCCCATTTGTATCTGTTTGGCCCATTACCCCCTAAACCTTGCCTATTCATCTTACTGTCCAAATGTCTTTTAAACATAATTGGATTCATTTCTACACCTTCCTCTGGCAGCTAATTCCACACCCCTCAGGATCCTTTTAAATCAATCCCCTCTTGCCTTAAGCCTCTGTCCTAGAGGTTTTAGACTCCCCAGCCCTGTCAAAAAGATGACAACCATGACCACCCTGATTTTACATACCTGTACAAGGTCACCCTTCAGCCTCCATGGAAAATAGTTCTCGTCTATCCAGTCTCTCCTTACAATTCAAGCCTGTGAACCATTTTTTATCCTTTAAATGCAGTGACATCCTTCCTATAGCTGGACAATGGGTGACCAGGACGGCCTATAACATTCACTATGCCTTGTACAACTGTTACATAATGCCCTAACTCCTGCGCTCACTGCCATGAATTACACATTTTTCCTCACTGTCTTCTAATTTCAGGTAACCATATACTTCACTCTATGTTATATCTCTAATTCTCTTCAGAACTAATTCCATATTAACAACTATATGACCTATTAATTCAATTTATTGGTGTAATTTTCTTATTTCTGTCATATCCTCAAATAATTCATCACATTAATTTTTGCTGGATTAATTATTGTTTTCCTTCATTCATGATCTCAGGGGACTATCCTACTCAAAACATGACCATAATGTCTTCAAAATGTAGATCAAAATATAAACATTGCCGAGCTGTTAACAAATTTTGTTTCATTATTTATTTTTTTACTTGAACCTTGCCTAAGACTTTTCCATTTCCCCACGGAAACAAATTGAAGTCAATAATATAACTTGAAAATCATGTTGAATTCAAACAGCTGCATAATCGGAAAACCAAGATGAACCATCCGTCTTTTTGTTTTGATAATTTGTCTTCACTAAAGGGCAGAGCAGAGCAGGAACCAATCAGACTGCATGTCTCTTTACTCAATAAAATATTTATTGCATTAAATTTCCAGAATATCTTCCTGAATGCAAAACAAAAAGTCAATTTTAGAAACTTGTAATGTCCTGAGTTCTCAGATTTACAATGGTCAGAAGTGCAGGGATATTTTTTTCTGATGGCAAGTATAATTTTTAACTCCATCCCTCCTCACCTCAATTTATAGCTTTTTGACTCAGAAAATAACTGATTATTCTGAAAAGATTAAACTTGAACTTCTGAGAAGGCAGGTCCCTTTTAGTTTAAACTTCTACTAAGCTGTGACTGAACTGGGATGCTCTAGAAGTGTCCTGTACTGACTGCCATGAATTACACATTTTTCCCCATTGTCTTCTAATTTCAGGGAACCATATACTTCACTCTATGTTCTATCTCTAATTCTCTTCAGAACTAATTCCATATTAACAACTATATGACCTATTAATTCAACTGGCTCCGCCTCCCACCCAGGTATATAACCCTGGGTTCCAGCCTAAACCCTTCTGAAGCCAGTTCATGAACCCTACCTGTGTTGTAAGCTAATAAAAGCTCCAGTCGAGTGAGCTTTTATCTATGCTGCAGACATTTGATGCAATAAAAACAATTATAAGGAATTTGTATCTTCTCCCCATGTCCGTGTGGGTTTCCTTCAGGTGCTCTGGTTTCCTCCCACATTCCAAAGGTGTACGGGGTTAATAGGTCTATTAGTCATTTGGGGGAATTGAGCAGCATGGGCTCATGGGCCAGAAGGGCCTGTTATCATGTTGTACCTTCAAATTTAAAAAAAATGAAAATCAACTGGAGAAACTCAGTGGATCTGTCAGCATCTGTGGAACCAGAGTGGCAGTGTCAATGTTTTGGATCGAGACTGTGAATAAGGATGGTGTAGAGGAGGACAGCTAATATAGAGAGTTGGGAGGAGAGGGTGAGGCACAAGCTGGCGGACGATCATGAGACCAGGTTTGGGGGTGGGGGGGGGTGGAGGTAATAATAGGCAAGGAGGGGAGTGGCAGTCATGAGACAGTGCAAATAGGCCAGACTGGAGGTGAAGAGGGAGGAGGTTAGAAGGTGACGTGAAGACACAAGGAGCTGCTGGAGCTGGAATGTGATGTAAAGAAGAGCTGGTAAAAAGCCTTCTCCTCCATTCAATGAAGATCAGGGGTGATCTAGCTAACATTTATACTCAATTCCCCACGTGATGTTCCCTTTCTTTATCACCCGATGCACTTGATTGCCACAAGGGAATTGTTGACTTTCTTGGGGTAAGATTCCTCCAGACCAGCCATTCTCAAACTTTTTCTGCTATGCACCCCACCCCCAACCACTACCACACCAAAGTTTCTGGGCCCCTTTCCCTGTCAAGCAGTCATGTTTTGGTGTCTTTCCAACTTATCTCCAACTGATTAAATTAAAAAAAAACTTTATGTTACGTGAGGTGAAAAGAAAACAATGCTTTTATTTGAGTGTGTGGCAGGCCCCAGGGAACCAGAGCCCCTATTGAGAATGGCTGCTCTATACGTCGATGCTCCTTATGGTCCTGTCATTTACTCCCTGTGATAAACTTCTTCACTATCCACAACTCCATCTGCAAGCCTAGTAATCAACTCACTTGTACTGCTAAGCAGTCATTTACATTTCCCACAAACATCAGAAGCCCCAGCATTGAACCTTGCGAACAACAATTGGGCACAGATCTCCTGACAGAAGAAAAAACACCCCTCCATCACCGACCCTCTATCTTTAATGGCCATGATAATTTTAAATCCAATCTACCACCTCTCCATGAGTCCAAGGTTCCTCAATCTTCAGGATCAGCCTCGTATAAGGGAGCTTGTCAAGTTCATACAACATCTTTGTCACCTTCTCAAAAAAACCAATAAAGTTTCTAAGACATGATCTCACCCACACAAAGCTGTCCGGCTATCCCAACTGTCTATGTTTTACAGAAGGGAGTGGATCTTATGCTTAAAATCATTCTCCAACCGATACAAACTACCGTTCTGGATCTTGCCCATTACCTTTGTCCTTGAGTTGTCCTATCCTCTCTTTCTCCGTAGTTACCCTCTTGTTTTTAATACATGCATAAAATGCCTTAGGGTTTTCTTTAACCTGACTACATGGTCTCTTACAGCACTCCTGATTCCCTGTTTATGTTCTTTCCTCTTTCCTTCATGTTGGCCCTGTCCGATTGTAGTTTTCTAAACCTTACACATGGGCAGCATGGTTGGCGCAGCGGTCAGTGCATTGCTGTTTCAGTGTCAGCGATCCGGACCAGGGTTCGAATCCCGTGCTGTCTGTAAGGAGTTTGTATGTTCTCCTGTGTCTGTGTGGATTTTCCCCAGGGGCTCTGGTTTCCTCACACCATTCAAAACTTGCCATGGCTTGCAGGTTAATTGAGTGTATCGGACAACACAGACTCATGGGCCAGAATGGCCTGGTACCATGCCATATGTCAAAATTACTTCTACATTTTGATTGAATTTGCAACAGCTCTCATCATCCAAGATTCCTTAACTTTGCAATTTCTGTCTTTCTTCCTCACAAGAAAGTGTTGGTCCTGAATTCCAGCCAGCTGGACTTTAAACAACACGCACCTATCAGAAGTGGCCCTACCATATATCAGCCACTTCTTTCCGCATCATACCTACTATTGCTGGATAAAACCTCCAGGATGTTCTCTCTCAAAGCCACTGAGACATTCTCCCTGAGGATAGTGCAACTCCCCCACCTCTTTTACATCTGTCTCTATTGCATCTGAATCAAATGAATCCTGGAAAATTGAGCTGATCTGCCCTACGCTCATCAACATCATAGATCAATGCACTAATCTAGGCTCTAAGTTCATCGGCTTTACCTGTAATACTCCTTGTATTTGAAAGAACTGCATCCCAGTTCATCAGTTCTGCCATGTTCATAAACCAGGCTCAATCTGCTCTTCCCTTCAGACTCACTTAACCTAACCTCAAACCTCACCTCAATCACTCTGCTTTCTCACCTACTGCTCTGGTTCCCTATTTTAAACCTTGCCACTCAAAGTACAAGAAAACATCCCTGTGAGCATATTGGGACCCATTCAGCTGAGGTGCAATGGGTTCTACTTTGACGTGTCCCACCTGTCCCAGAAGAGTGCGCAATGATCCACGAACTGAGCTGTCAAAACTATCAAAAGTCTGAGCCTGTGTCTGACATCCACTCCTATCAAAAACTATTTAAAAATAATTGTATAATGAAATAAATTTGAAGATATTAAAAATTAAAAGGTAAAACACTGTTAAAGAAAGGTAATTAAAATACTGTGAAAAGCACTAAAGAGGAAGTAATTTATACATTTGAGTTAAAACTTAATGATAAAAAGAAAGAAATGACCTCAAATATTGGGATTCCCGGAGCCCAATCCTCTCTCTGAGAGTCTGGCTGGACATCTCGGTAAGGACATGTCAACTGGATTGCCTAGATAGTTCTTGTCACAAAAAAAGTTGTGTGGCATTAGTTTCATAGAAGACAAAGCCACTCACATTATTACCTCATCACTTAGTGTCCAATGACAAGACAAGAGTTTCTGTTCTTTAGGTAAAAATTTCTCTTGGCTAACCCATCCAAGGGCCGATTCATTGCAACAGAGCCATGATTATTTAATCAGTATAACCCTACCTACTCATCCCATAATTTTCTATTTCACATTATTAAATATTGAACAAATTCAAAACAGTTGTGCACTCAGAATTAGAGACTGACATATAATTTATAACAGCCAGGAATTCATTGCAGCTACGATGAAAGCTAGATTTTTCAATTTAATAGGCCAGTTAACCTCAATATATCAAGTTTAATTGAGGAAAAGTTTAGTTACTAAACACAATATAGAACAGATAAAATTATCAAAAGAGCACAGGGTTACAAAACCCAATAAATTACATCATCATTCTTTTTGCTCTTTCTTCAGGCACTTTTCAAGTTACTACAAAATTATTGAATTTTAACTGCAAAAAAACCATAACATAATTGAACCATTCTGACATTCTCACACTTTGATAAACAAAGCAGATCCATAGCAGTGGGAGAGAAATAGGCTGCTCTGGAAACAAAAAGTACAGAGTGGCAGGTGCAACAAATTAAAATGTTCCCCTTTAATCCACTTTAGAACATAGAACACTAAAGCACAGTACAAGCTCTTCAGCCCTCTTGTGCCAACCCACATATTCCTTACAAAATAAGTACTAAGCCCTCCCTACCCCGTAAACTTCTATTTTTCTTCCATTCATGTGCCTGTCTAAGAATCTCTTAATGCCTCTAATGTTTCAGCCTCAACCTCTCCCCACCCAAACAAGACATTCCAGACACACACAACCATTTGCATTAAAAAAAACTTACCCCTGAGGTCTCCCTTAAACTTCACTTTGTACAGATGTCCTCTGGTGTTGGCTACTCCTGCCCTGGGAAACAATAGGCTGTCCACCCTATGGCTCTCATAATCTTATATTAAGTCTCCTCTCATCTTTCTACACTGCAAGGAGAAAAGTCCCAGCTCTACTAACCTTGCATAACCTCACACTTAACTAGATTGAACACCATCTGCCACTTTTCCACTCAACTCTGCACCCTGTCTATATCCTATGACAACCTTCAGAACTATCCACAACTCCTCCAACCTTCGTATCATCAGGAAACTTTACTGACCTACCCTTCCACTTCATTATTTAGGTCAATTATAAAAATCACAAGGAGCAAGGGTCCCAGAAACGATCTTTGCAGAATTCCACTCGTCAAAACTCCAGGCAGAACATTTTCATTCCGCTACTACTCTCTGCTTTCTTTCTGCAAGTCCATTTTTTATCCACACAGCCAAGGTTCCATGGATCCCACACCTCATGACTTACTTCTTTTCAATCTTTTTATTTGGTTCTTATAATAAATACAGTACAATGAAGAAAAAGGAATGAAACGGAAAATATAATATCACATAATTATATATACAAAGATAAAAGATATAAATTCAGTTCCCCCTCCGCTGCATTGGGTAAAGACAGAAAAGACATGATATATATATATATATATATATATATATATATAAACACCTAACCTACTATACAAAAATTAATGTTACCGAGCCCAAAGGACCCCCAAAACCAGCAGCAATCGATATGCACCACAACACAGGGGTACTTAAACAAAAGTAGTATTTAATTATATTTGAACAACTTACTTAATCCCCCCTCCAATACTAAGCGCAGGTGTATGTAATGTATATTTAAGATCAGAAAAGTTTTTTGGATCACAGTCCAATGTCACTTGTTGCAGACAATTCTTGTACTGTGCACAGAAGTTAGCATTAACAAAGTTCACCAGTCTTTGGTGCTTAACAGGCAAACAGTTACCACTCAGGAGGGTTCTTGTTGATTTTCAGAGAGAGATTCCTTTTCCAGGACATTCGCAAATGATTCCTTTTCAATCAGTCTTGCTGGCAAAACTTGCCCCCTTCAGGGTTCTCCAAATGTTCCTCTTTCTTTCAGGTCACCTTTCAGACTACCAGCCTTCTCCTTTGACCAGGCAGCCTTCCAAAGTTTGCCAGCTTGACCCTCTGGAACTGACTTCTGTCTCCTCTCTCTCTGTTTCACACCCTCCCTCTCTGAGAGCAAAGCTGTTCTGTCCCTGCCTGCAAAAATCACATGCTCTCCCAGGCAAGCTTCTGCCATTGCTACTTTGTTGCATTTTTGCAAAAAGCATTCTGCAAAAGTCCTGCAAATATTCTGTGATTTAAAATGTGTGTGTGTGTGTGTGTGTGTGCAAGCTGCTCTAACAATTCCTCCCAAACCTCCTCAAAAGACTGTCACAGTAACCAAAATAAAACCAAAAAAAATATGAGCAGCTTATCTTGAGGATTACATATATTTTGTAGCTTTTGATTCATACCGTGGATCAAAAAAACAAAGGTAAGGCTATATCTCATTGAGAAGAGTGAGTACATCTAATCACATTAAAAACATTTACATCAAATGAAAATAAGATATAAAAATAACCATGTATCTTCAAATTTCACCAATGATTCAAATACATGATATCTAATTTTTTTTTCTGAACTTAAACAGGACATAATATGAGAGAACCATTGAAACACTGTTGGAGGTCTTGAGTCTTTCCTTTTGAATAAGACGGTTCTTCTCGCCAACAATATAGAGAAAGGTCACAACCCATTGCCCAGGGTACAGAAAAACTCCCTATGTCTTGTTCAATAACCCCAAAAAGAGCAGTTATTGGATTAGGGTGTAGATCCACCTAAAATACAGATGAAAAGATAGTAAAAAATTCTTTCCAATATATTTCAAAGGATATATAAGACAAAAACATGTAGGGTTAATATTAGAAAAGACACAAGCCAGCTTGTCTTTGGATATGTGAGCATGATGCACCACTTTGAATTGGATTAATGAATGTTTGGCACATATTGAAGATGTATTCACCAGTTTAAGAATCTTGTCCCATAGATCTTCTGATAACGGTCTTGCAAGTTCTAATTCCCAAATCTTTTTAATCTTATCATGAAGTACTGGACACAATTTCAATAATCTATTATATATAATTTCAATTACTCCTTTTTGAGAGGGATTAAATTGAAAAATATTATCAACTAGATCTGGTGGATAAACAAATGGAAAATCTGGTAATGTCGCATTTAAGAAATTTCTAAAATCTCAAATATCTAAAATAATGAATATTTGGTCAATTATATTTACTTGCAAATTGTTCAAAAGACATTAAACAAACTTCTTTAAATAAACTTGCAAACAAAATAATACCCTTGATTTTGCATATAAAGATCTGTGGCCACTGGAATCACAGTGGACATGACAAAATATCCACACAAATTTATCTTTGTAATTTTAGATGCTGCTGCCTTCAGTTAACTAGCTAACAGTTTACCTGATTTCTTTCCATGTACATAAAATTAAGAATTAATTTTAAATAGTTTATTCTCGATGGGCTTTTGAAGTTCTACTACTTCCTTATAAAGGACCATTATAGGCATCATAGAATTTAACTTGTTCATCTCTTTAATTCCGTTAGTGAGTACTGTCAGTTGCCTTGTGATTTTCTGAACAAGTCTCTCATGGGTGGGGGGGGGGGGGTGGGCTCTTGTCAAATGCCTTACTAAAATCAATATAGACCACATCTACCTCCCTACCCTCATCAATTTCCTTTGTTACCACCTCATAAAACTCTATTACGTGAGGTATGACCTTCCCTTCACAAAGCCGTGCTGACTATCCTGGAGTAGACTGTACTTCTCCAAATGCACATGGATCCTATCCTTAAGTTTGCACACCACTGAGATAAGTCTTACTGGTCTATAAATCCCAGGTTTCTCCCTATTATGTTTTATAAACAAGGGAACTACATTTGACATTCTCCAGCACATCCCGTGGTCAAAGAGGATTCAAAGATCATAGTTACTGCTCAAGCTATCTCTTCTCTCACTTCCACAGCAACCTGGGACATATTGCACGTGGCCTCAAGGACTTAATAATCACTTTTTTTAAGAAGTTCCAACAATTCCCCTTCCTTAATCTCCACATTGTCCAGCACACAATCCTGTTCTATTCTGACCTCACCCTGATCAAGTTCCATTTCTCCTGTGGATACTGAAGCAAACTATTCATTTAGGACCTTCCCATCCTCTGCCACCTCCAGGCACAAGTTGTCTCCTTTATCCTTTAGCAGCCCCACCTTCATTCTCATCATCCTTCTGTTCTTCACATACACATAGAACACCTTGGGGTTCTCCTTAACCCTACATGCCAAGGTCTTCTCATGCCCCATTTGAACAACTTATGTGCCTCATATCATAACCTGTCATGCCCTTCTTGAAGAAAAAGTCCTTTCTTAAGATCCTTCCTGGGTACCATATACTTCTCATGAGTCCTTCCTGTTTCCTATATCTAATGTATGCTTCCTTCTAGCTCTTGACTCACTGCCTCACCTCTTTTGTCAACCACAGTTTCCTTTTCCTACCATCTATTCCCTGTCCCAGTGTGACAAACCTATCCTGAACCAAATACAAGTGGTCCCTAAACTTTCTTAGCATTAGATCTGTGCTTTCGCTCTTGAACATCTGTTTCCAATTTACTCTCACAAGTTCTTGCCTTGTCCCATCATAATTAGCCCTTTCCCATTCTGTCTGCAAATAAAAAGATCTGCAAAAGCAGAAAACAAAAATAAAAAAAGAAATGCCATTGTCACTGAGCAGGTCTAGAAGCATCTGTGGGGAGAGACTGAGTCAATGTTAACTCCAATTTTCCTCTCCGCAGGTGCTGTTTAATATCCTGCATGTTTCCAAAACTTTCCCTCTTATTCCAAGTCATTTCAAGGTTAGGAGTTCAACACATTTGCAATATTTAAGACATATACATTAACATTCCACGGTACCTAATCCAGTTTGTGATGGAAGCTGTTCACCTTTATCAGAAGAGGAGTCAATTATAACTGAAGAGCCAGAGCTGCTGTAACAGCAATGCTACTGCTGGTGTGGACCCAGGGAGAGTGGGGAGTGGACTTTGGAGACACAGTGCTCCCCCACAGGGTTCTTCCACCTAGTCAGATTGCCGTCATCTCCAGTCAGGGCTTATATGGCCTGTATATTTTAAAATGCTGTGACTGTGGGTTATGTGCCCAAGATGGTGTGCCTGTGTTCGGCAGCAGTCTCAAGGGGTTTCAGACTCCGGTAAAGCAGAGGACTGGCACAGGGCACCAAACAATGGGGAGACCAATCCCTCCCCTGCTTGAGAAGGAGAAGCAGGGAGACAACCCTCGGGACAGTGACTATGGGTGGTGGACCAGTGAGTAGCTTTGAGGCTGAAGAACACTGGTGGCAGGCTGTTGGCAACTCGAGATGAGGAACCCGTGCAGGCTGCGGGTTGTGGCTGACTGCCGTCAGAGGACTAGTACCAGGTTGAATTCTGCTGGAGACTGGCTGATGGGGAACCATTCAAGATGGAGCCAAGATGTGACAGGGTTACAAGGACGCTGAAGGCTTCATGATCGTGTCAGAGGCTTGAATCTGGATCTCTGGCTGCTTATGGTTTGGACTGGAGGCAAATCTTTGGAAACTCAGCATCTCTGGGGGGACTGTCTTTTTCCAACTCTTAGGGACGCTGGGCAATTTCTGCTCATTGCGAAACTCTCTGTCTTATGGTAGGCAAAGGGAAATTTCATGTAATATTACATTTAATGTTTAATACATTACAAGAAAGAATCTTGATTTTTGATCTTGAATCAGACACAATATAGAACATATCCATGCACAAATTTCTTTCATCCCTTTGGTGTTAAAGATAAATAAGTCACTAAATTATACTCATCAACACAGATAATTGTAGAATGACTTAGCAAAATAACAAACTAGCCAATAGCTTGGTAAATCTTTTTCCTTTGAACTTCTTGCAATATCTACAATGAAAAGATCCAGTAAAAAAAAACAATTCCAACATCTTCAGGTTAATCTTATACCTTTTAGTTGGCTGAGCAATCTTGTTCTTACTGGTCCATGAACTGATTTGAAAACCAATCAACCAAAGAAAGCAGCACTTTGTAAATGCTCAAACTGATTTAAGATAAGCTTTAACTTAACTGCAGAGCAAAATTTTGTTGCAGTCTGTTGAAAACAATATGCTGTCAAAATGTCAAGTTGAACGGATACAAGGTTCTACAGCAAGTTCAACAATGGTTCTTCACAGTGGAATCTTGTTTTTATTTTAAAAGAATAAACTTCCTCTGCTTCTCAGTAAATACATATTCATCAAAAGGAATCTTCATTGGTATCTCTAACTTTGCACATAAATCATAAAGACATATGCAGTTCCAGGGACATTATCAAAAAGTGAAATCAATATACTTAAAAACTATATATTTGCATGTTGCACAAAAATATTGATCTCTCCAATGGGTTATGAACTGAAAATATCAATATAGATGATATTCTGAGATCACAATTCAGATGAATATACATATAGCTTAGTTCAATTCAAAACTAAAAACATGATCTAATGTTTCTCAACAATGGCACATATTTATATGACCAGTCAACGTTCACACAGGTTCCTTTCTATACAGGTACTGAGCCCTATTGGGCAATCTCATATCATAACCTGTCGTGCCCTTTTTAAAATTTTTTTAAATTTTTTCACACTATGAACCTACTGACCAAAATACACACAAACATTTCCCTCTTGAATATAGTGTCATTTTCTCCCCTTTTCCCCCCTCCCTTCCCTCCCTCCTTCACCACCTCCCACTTCCCACCCACTCAACGTTCAACATATATGATACATTAAACAATGTCATCACACAATGAAAATAAACAAGAAATTTGTGTCATCTACTTTTACATACTGGATCAGTTCATTTCGTCTTCTTCAGACTCATGTGGGTCTAATCATGACTTGGCTGCTTGGCAGGTGTCAGAATATCCTGGATCAGGCCTTTGATTCTTTTGTTAGCTGTCTGGATGGACTTTCATCTCAACCCATTATGATTTACTATGCCGCAGATTTCCTCTCAGATCCTTGTCAATCCACATTGGTTTGACGATAGGTGGTAGGTGGCTTGATACATAGCACATCCTCACACTGCCCGTTCTAACAGTCTGCACCCAACTTCACTTGACGACAGAGACACATTCAGTGGGGAGGTGCCCCAAAGCTCTGTTCATAGCTGCAACTAGCTCATCCTGCACAGTCCACCCGGCCTTCACAATTCACCGTCCGCAGGGCCCTCTTCCTATTCGGTCTGCCCAGACTTTGCCCCACAATGGTCCACAGGGCAGCCATCCTATACAATTCCCCAAGACTTACTCCTACACTTTCTGCAGGGCCCTCGTCCTACACAGTTCACCAAGACTTCATCCTACAAGATTTGTCCAACATTCGCCGACACAATCTGCCCTGCCTTCTTCCTGCATCATCCGCCAAGCCAACATCCTTCAAGGTCTGCACAGCCTCATCCCTTCATCGTCCGCAAACTTCACCTTACACATTCACCCGACCTTCATCCAACAAGGTCCATCAGGTCTTTGCACTACGCGGTCCAATTGCGCCCCCTGGCTGACAAATCACCCCGACCATTTTCTTTTCCTGGTCTTTGTCAACCTCTTCACACGGAGCCATACATGGGTGCTGGCCCATCGTGCTGGAGTTGAGAACATTGCCCCATTCCCCCACCACTCTTCATAGCCAGTTTCCTCTATGCTCTGTCCTTCCCGCTCCTGGATCGCCTGAGCTTCAGCACCATGCTGCAATTTTCCTCTCACATCTTTGTCAATCCACATTTGCTTAACTACACCTAGTAGGTTGGCTCAGTACGATGCCCATTCTTACAATGCATGGTCTACCTCTCTACACCCAACCTCTACAGCTGCCCTTCCTGAATTCATGCTGTGTCTTCCTGATAGAATTTTTTTCTCTCATGATATCTCGCTATTTCTTCCCAAATGATAGGTTCAACCACTTTCTTGACTGTAGACATTAAACAAGCTGGCCTATCGTTACCCGTCTTCATTCTTTTAAAACAGTGGAATTATATTTTCTGCTTTCCAATCTACCAAGACCTGTCCAGAGAATTTAGCTAAATTAGGAAAAATGCCTCTGTGATAATTAGCACCGTTCAGACCCAAGAATGCATTCTAACGGGATGAGGGGACTGATTTACTTTTAGATCCATTAATTTGAGTGATATCAATCACCTCCCATCACACCCTTAACATCACCCTTTGTTTTTGATTGACTCTTTGGTATGTTAGACATTTTTTTCCACCATGAAAACTTACCACATGATCGAAATTCAACATTACAGCCATTTCCACATTATCACCTTCTCATCTTCCAAGGGACCTTGGAAGTTTAGCTCCTCCTTTCCACATGATATAAATATTTTTAAAAATACAATGTTTTCATATTTCATACCAGTTTATTTTCATACTATATTTCCTTCCTTTATTGCTGGTGGTTCTCAGCTACTTTGCAAAGATTCTCCATTCTTCCAGTTTCCTACTACTCTTGGCCACTGAGCTTTTAATTCGTTTCCTTGTTATCCAAGGCAGTTTCTACCCACCATTACTCTCCATGTTTTTGACTGAAATATAATTTTTTTTAAGCTTTGAGAAAAATCTCTGAAAGTCTTCCACTGTTCTTCAACTGGCCACCATGTAGCCTGTTCTCTGTTTAAGCTAGCCAACTCTTCTTTCATCCCATTGTCATCTTCCTTGTTTCGTCAAAACACTGGTTTAAGCAGTGTTTTTTTGCAGACTCATTTTCCTTTTCAGGTTGTTGTCACCATGTCCCTGTGCCTGGTGCACTGCCTCTTGGCACCCTGCAATCGTTAACATTGCGCAGATTTCCATCAAATTCCCTGCACCCTTTGTTTTACCCAACAGCCATGACTGTGGGGCATTCCTTTGTATGTTGCCCCAGTGCTCCATACATCCCTGTTACTGGTTCTTCCTGAGGATCAACATGACTATCAAATCCTTTAATTAAATCACTGGACAGATCTCAACCATAATTGTTGAGGAAGAAGTTTAAATTTAAATTTTAGAGATACAGCAGGTACATGAGCCCATGCAGCCCAATTTCACACCCTATTAACCTACGTTTCAAAAGGTGGGTGGAAGCTGGAGCCCTCGGGGAAATCCCAAGCAGACACGTGGAGAATATACAAATTCCTTAGACAGGGCAGGATTCGAACCTCAGTCCCGATTGCTGGCACTGTAAAGGTATTGCGCTAACCGCTCTGCCAACCGTGCTGCTGCAAACATCATATAACCCTTTCAGCTCAGCATAATTATATTGTAATGTATCAGTCTTGTGGCATCTCCAAGGTGGGAACATCTATTAGGTGCATGTTTCAAACAAGATGTCATCTAAAGGTAGGTTATCTGTAACATGACATCCACCACTTTG
Source organism: Narcine bancroftii (assembly GCF_036971445.1). Classification (NCBI taxonomy): domain Eukaryota; kingdom Metazoa; phylum Chordata; class Chondrichthyes; order Torpediniformes; family Narcinidae; genus Narcine; species Narcine bancroftii. Next base: position 35,011,333 of record NC_091476.1, on the reverse strand, counting down.
CAGTAGTGCGAAGATCAATGTGCTATGGAGCATTTTAACAATATTTTCAAGTATTTTTGCACCCCTGTGTGCTTCCTGTCAACAGTCCCGATGGAGTTTGTCAATCACGAGAAAGGAAATCACATCAAATCTGGCAAGAAGATCGGGCCAGAGGTCTGGAAGCTCGTCAACACCATCACCTCCCAAAACCAACTCATCTTCTCATCAAAACAATAGCTTACAGTTGTTCCATTAATAAACATGACTGCTTGAACAAAATCACTTTAAAGCACATACAAGGAGATTTCAAGAATGTATATAAATGCTTCATATAAAAATAAGATGTACAGCATCAGTTAGTGTCCCTTTACTAACCAAGCAATTCATACTCGTCCCCTGAGGGCAGATTCACATTCAAACTAATCTTACATGGTGAAATACATTTTATTAGTGCATTATCTACAGAGGGTCCTAATCCATCATCTGAATTCATCTAAATGAACAAGTGACTTTACTGTAGGTTTCCAAGCCACTTGCAACATTACTTCCAATCTTCGTAAATAAATAAATGCTGATGAAGTTGCAATGAATGTATTAAAGATCATATCGTTTTAATGTTCTGCATGTTACATTCAACTTTTTTAATGATGAATGTGTTAGAAATATTGTGGTTGCCTTTAAGATGCACATTGATCTCAGTCGTTAGGTTGCAAAAATTGTCTTGTTAACAGTTGATAAATATGACCTTGAAAAACATAGGTCCATTAAATAACTATAAAGTGATATAAGGAGCTCATAAACAGTCTATGTCATTAACAAAGAGGTCTCCAAGCAGGCTTGTGCTACATTAAAAGCTCTTCCACACAACTTGGAGTTAGAATAAATCTCAAAGGGACTTTCTGATGAAATTCAGATTTGTTTTAAATATGATCAGTACATCAGATTCAGATTTCAGATTTATTGTCAGAGTACATACAAGACATCATATACAATCCTGAGATTCTTTTTTCTGCAGGCAAAGTAGTATTGCCATTTATTGGTAGTGCAGGAAAAAAACTGTACACAGCATATACATGTACACAAATAAAGAAATGTAAACAGATAATGAATGTAAACAAACTGACTGTGCCATATAGAGAGGATTTTTAAAAAATCAATAAAGTTCACAAGAGTACTTCAATGAGTCCCTGATTAAGTTTGGTGTTAAGGAATCTGATGGTGGAGGAATAGCAGCTGTTCCTGAACCTGGTGGTGCGAGTCTTGAGGCACCGGTACCTTTTTCCTGATGGCAGCAATGAGAACAGAGCCTGTGCTAGGTGGTGTGGATCCTTGATTGTGGCTGACCTTGTTGTTGTCGGTGCACCATTCAGCCAAGTTTTAATCTCCCTCCTGAATGCTGACTCATCGCCTTTCCTTATGCCGCCAACAACCCTGGTATCGTCGGCAAATTTGCAAATGGTGTTATTGTCGTACTAAGCTACACAGTCACGTCTCCAGAATGGAGGACCATCGCCTTCCCAAGATCGTGTTATATGGCGAGCTCTCCACTGGCCACCGTGACAGAGGTGCACCAAAGAAAAGGTACAAGGACTGCCTAAAGAAATCTCTTGGTGCCTGCCACATTGACCACCGCCAGTGGGCTGATAACGCCTCAAACCGTGCATCTTGGCGCCTCACAGTTTGGCGGGCAGCAACCTCCTTTGAAGAAGACCGCAGAGCCCACCTCACTGACAAAAGGCAAAGGAGGAAAAACCCAACACCCAACCCCAACCCACCAATTTTCCCCTGCAACCGCTGCAATCGTGTCTGCCTGTCCCGCATCGGACTTGTCAGCCACAAACGAGCCTGCAGCTGACGTGGACTTTTTACCCCCTCCATAAATCTTCGTCCGCGAAGCCAAGCCAAAGAAGAAAAGAAAGCTACACAGTAGTAGGTGCAAAGTGAGTAGACCAAGGAGCTAAGAACACAGCCCTGTGATGCTCTGGCACTGATGGAGATTGTGGAGGAGAATTTCTTACAATTTTCACCGATGGTGGTCTAGAAGTAAGAAAAACCACGATCCAATTACACAGTTGGGTTTTGAGTCCCAGGTCTTGGAGTTCGCTAATCAATTTTGTGGGGATGATGGAGTTAAATGCTGAATGGCAATCTATAAAGAGCATCCTGATAAATGTACCTTTACTGTCCAGGTGTTCCAGGCCTTTGTCTAGAGCCAGTGAGATGCCATTCGCCATAGACCTGCTGCCATGATAGGTGAACTGGAACATATCCATGTCACCTCTCAGGCAGGAGCTGATACACTTTTCGCATAATACATGTTTAAGTAAGACTGAACCTTAGGAATGTCATGTGACTATCAATATCTGCCACCTTGGAGGGGAAACTGGAGAAGCATGTGAGGGAGAATGGAATACGATGATTGATTAACATGAGAAAAGTCATGGAACTTAAATGGCAGCATTATCTAGTTAGTCTGAATGGCTTGTTTCTGTGTTCCACGTAATAATGAGTTTATTATCAGATGATATACAACTCAGACCAAAATCTTTCTCACTGCAGCATTAGCCAGCTTGTTCTCTTTTCCTGAAACGTAAATGCTTTATCATGAGCCAAAGAAGGGTGAAATGTCATGCCAGCACAGCTTGATTATGAAATTGCATAACAGATATTATGTAGGCAAGAATGGTGCTCCCAATGCAGCCTTTAATACTCATCTGTACTGGGCTCCAATCCTCAAAGAATACCAGCTTTCCCCATCCTACCACTGCTGGAATGGCTGAGAAAACTGCATAACAAGGAGAGAACAGGCATCTTTTCCTTCCCTCTATCACACCTTCTACTTGTTTTAAATGGAGTTGAGGGGCAGGAGGTAAGTCCACTGCAAACTGCAATGCCACTTAGGCAGCCAGCCCAACAATGTAACAGGAAGGGGCAAAAGCGAGGGATCCTCGGAAATCAGTCAACTCATTGCTGGGAGCCATATCTTGAAGGATTTGATCACCTCCATCACCTTTCAAATAAAGCATACTCAAGCTTCATTGCCGTCAAACCTTGCCTCCCACAGAGAGATATGTTTTCGGCAATGAAAACCATGACTCTGTAAATTCTCCTCACTGCCTTGTCCTTTCTCAACCATTGTATGCACGAATCACATGCAAAAAAAAAACCACGATGTCAGGCAACAAAGATCCCTTCAGGATAGGGGCTGAAGCTCCCTGCAGCAACAAACAATCTAAGGCCCACCAAGCAGGTGGAGAGGGAGACTGCAGATGCTGGAATATGAAGCAAAACACAATCTGTGGGCCGAACAGTGTTAGCAGGAGAGAAAAAAAAAATGTTGATGCTTCAGCCAGAACCCTTTATCAAGGTTTGGGTTCCTCTAGCAGATTATGTTTTGCTCCAGATGGAGAGGACCCTATTCATGATCAGGACTGATGCAGCACAGTCTCACACCATACAGAACTTGCTGAAAATATCCTTTTGAGTGCTGACACAGTAACTGTCCTTGGACATCAGGAGCTATTGTAGCTCAAGGTGAGATTCGGGAACCTGGTACCCACTTCAGGGAACCACCTTCCTTCCTTCCTTCTTTACAATTTAGCATGCACACTCTCAGGACAAGTGCTGGAGAGTTGCTGCAACCTAACTCCGCTGCTGGACTCCCGGAGTCCATAATGGACTACAGTCAGAAAGTGTAGTGCGGTACACCTATAATTCACTATTCTGCATCTGCACAGCGATCCCCAGCTATGGAGTTGATTGTCACAGACATAAGTACAATGTACACATTGAGCAGCATTCTTACTTACTGCAGCCACAACACCATGAGGAAATTCCAGCAGTTCCATGCAGAATTTCCTGAACTTCCTGTGTCAAAAATGGCTGCTTTTAAAAAAAAATTATTTTGCAGGCCTTACATAAAATACACACTGAAAACCATCTTCTGAAAATTTGATTAAATTCCATGACACAACAGTTCATGTAACCCAAGAACTGTGGTCTGTGATATTGCTAAAATCAATAAAAAATAAATAAGAAGGTAAAAAATATATTAAAGAATGTAGCATAGGCTCAGGCATTCTCGTCCAGAATAGGAATGAGCCGTGCTGTTTTTCAAGTGCTCAAATTTGTAAATGGCCATGACAAACACCAGTGATTTTATAGCCCACGCTGTTCCAGGCACAAAGCCTGCTTGCAAAAAGCAAACTGGTGTGATGACACAATGTCCTGAGGTCATTAAAAGTATCTCAGAATAACAAGTCTTTTTCTTCCCATTAAATTAAAACCATTAAATACAATGTACTACACTAATTAATCAGTAGATTTATCTATAGATAGTAATGCTAAAAGGAAGTTGCATGCAACAATAATAAAGCCTTGCTTAATGGGCAACGTTAAAAAATGAAACCAATTTCAGTAGGCTAACAGATATTCCTGAATTGATAGCAAAGCCAAAGGATCAAGGTGAGTTTCTTGGTTATAGAACTACATTAAAAAGTTGCAGTATAAATGGATGAAGTTCAGAATTTAAACGTGATTGACTTTATGAAATGCATCCGGTTTACAGGATAAATCTTTCTCTATATTACTTCCCCAGGCTATGCAATGTAAATCAGGAATATTTACGAAGCCGGAACATATGCCTTTCAGGCAACAGTCTGTGGGTTTAATTCCCTCAGACAGTTTTCACTTGAATCTTTGCCTCATTTGCTGGAGTTTTATATCTCAGCAATTCAATAATTCAGAAGCATAATGGGTTCTTTAGGACAGTCCACCAAAGGGTTGGAGGTGGAATGGAGGAGTTTGGACTTTCAGTTGAGACCATATTCACTGCAGGTGCTCAGAGAGGAGTTCTCCTGTTGAACTTTGATGGGATCAATGTGCAAAAGCCCCTGAGCTTCAACCAGGATACCCTCAATAAAAAATTTACTACCTGATCTCACTAGAATAGCAACCTTATTGCAGCCTCTATCAATACAACCACAGGCAGTGTTAAAAGCACAAATTCTGGATTTACTCAGCAGGTCTGGTAGCATCTGCTCAGGAAGAAACAGGGATTAATCTTCACATTGATCACATATCAATGCAAGCTCTAAAAAGACTGGCCTGATGAGATATCTTAGATTTAGCCTGTTTATTTCATTGATAATATGGGCAATTAGACATTAATTCAATTTGGAATAAATAGTTTGATTAACAACAGTGCTTATGTTGCAATGAAATAACTGAATGAGTGAAGATTGCAAGAGGGTCTAGTCTGTCATAAAAAAATTGTCCAGTAAAACAAATAAAGCAATGTAATTAGTGCAAGTTTATGTATTTAGGGCACAATGCAGTCTTCAAAGGTAAATTAAATAAGACTGAAGATACTGCAAATCTGAAATTGAAAAAAAATTGCTGGAATTACTGACAAAGGATACCTGATCGGAAATGCTTCTGGTTTCTTGTTCCACAGATGTTGCCTGACCAGCAGAATAGTAAAATAGAGGTCAGGGGAATGATGGGAAGTCTGTCCCTTTATAATTGTTAGTTTTCTTTACATGGGTTTAACTTTATTTTCCTTGAGCTGCTTCAACCAACTTTCAGTGGCAAACCCCATCATATAGCTTCTGCCCAAGTGCATGCTTTGCTTGCTGGGAAATGTTGTTCTTATTTACACACATAATACTAGCAATTGAGCTTCTGTTTTTGATTTAAAAAAAATCTGTTTATGGCACTGCCCCAGGTAAGATGGGTAAGAATTAGATTCATTTCCCCACAATAAAATAATGAGGCTTGATTTTAGGAGTAGCAGTGATAATAACCGGAGAATCTCCCTCCTCAGCAAATCTGGCAAACTATTTCCAAGCTGTGGTGCATCACTGTGGATCTTCAGAAAATACTGGCCGTGATCTTCACCAAGAGGCAACCGCAGGAGGAATGGACCTTGTTCAGAAAAGGAACAATTCAGCTGTCCTCCAGAAAGATCAAATTCTTCTTGGCAAATTGGAAAAGTTTTATTTGATGCAAGCAGCCCCAGCTCACAACCTTTTAAAAGCAAACACAGCAAAGTCAAGCAAAGCTCTGCTTGCATTCTGACCCTGAATGATATCTTCTTAGCCCTCCTGTTCAAACATGAATTTTTGAAGGAATATACCTCCACAGTTCACATGGAAAAAATATAAACAGTTTTCAGTATTTCCAAAAGATTCGCTCTTTAACCCTTTGGACTCTGTGTCCCTGATTTGAGAGACTACCAACAAGCACATATACTCATGTCCCGTTTTTTGGACTGGATTTATACCCAACCACCAGCTGGTTCGTACTGGTGTTCATACTGTAGTTTCCTATGGACCCAGTCTGGAGTATATATGGTATTATCAAAAGTTAAAAACAGCCAGAATCCAAAAGGTTAATGGGGCAATGAGATGATACTCTTATGGGACCAGCTCGGATGCTTTGTGTGCAACCCCAGATTTCAGGCTCTGCTTAACCTGAAAATACAAACCTAAAATAATTCAGGCAAGATCTGCCAACATCAACAATCACAATGTGATCATATATAGGATCCAAATTCAGTTACATAGAGCGATGCAGCAGGAAAGCTGCCACTGCCTTTTTAGGCTGACAAAAAAATAGTGCCAAGGAATAACAAACTAAATGAGTTTCAGATGATTGTGTACAAAGCCTGTGTCAACAGCACTCTGCTGAGTATCAGTAAGACCTGGACTCAGTCTAAAGCGAGAGGACTAACAGGAGGGAATGAAGAGCCGCTGAATGTACTGAGCACAATGCAGAACGCATCACATGATGCCTGACAGGTTCATAAGGAATCAGAATTTATGGTCATGAACAAGTCACAAAATTCATTGTTTTGGGGCAGCATCTCTGTACAAATATTCATATAAACCCCTTTACACAAATAAATAAAAATAGTGCACAAAAAGTCAGACAGGGTCTTTGGCTCATTGATTATTCAGGAATCTGATGGCAGAGGGGAAGAAGCTGTCCTTGTGCCGCTGAGTGCTCGTCTTCAGGCTCATGTACCTTTTTCCCAATGGTAGCAGAGTGAAGAAGGCATGGCCTAGGTGGTGGGGGTCTTTGAGGATAGTGTCTGCTTTCTTAAGGCACCACCTCTTGTAGATGTCCTTGATGGAGTGAAGTCTGGTGCCCGTGTGTCACAGGCCAAGTTAACAACCCTCTGGAGTTTTTTTTCTTGTCCTAAGTGTGGGCACCTCCATACCAGACAGCGATTCAACCAGCCAGAATGGTCTCCACCGTACACCTGTAAAGGTTTTAGAGAGTATTCGATGACATACTGAATCTCCTCAAACATCTGATAAAGTATTGCCGCTGGTGAGGCTTTTTTTGTGATTGCATTGACATGGAGGCTCCAGATCCAAGGAAATATTGACAACCAGGAATTTGAATTGATGAACGGAACATGATCTGACTGAATGATTGGAGAATTCTCAAAGACTTTCTCTGTGAAGAACTGGGTTCACAGAAAAGCCAAGTAGGAGACCCACATTTTGTACTTAAAGAACTACTGGAAGAGAGATCTTGAGGCAAATAAACAGTTAGGATACAGTTCCTCAGGATCACTATTAGGGGAGAAGAAAACATGACGAACAGAACCCAAAGCATTTACAACCACAGTGGAAACAACTATCGAACAGATCACCAGCCAGGGCCGAAACCATAAAGAGTTTTGAGTCTGAAAGAGTCTACAACTTTAATTAAATGGAGAGACAATTGCCCAATATAACAAATCCCAGCACAGCAAATTTAGACATTTGAATGCAGTTGAAGGAAATGATCATTCATAGATCTGTTTATGGTCAGATCATCAGAAGTTACAGTAATTAAATTGAAGCACATTCTTTTCGCATCAACCCAAAATGTTCACTGTTTTGTTCTCTATGGGTGCCACTTAATCTTCACAATACTTCTAGCACTTTGCTTTAATGCAGATTTCCAGCTTTATCCTATTCACACCTTGTGTTAACTTCCACACATCCAGCTTCTTCCATCTCTACCGCACCTGCTTGCAAAGTTCAAAGATCAGATTTATTGTTATTGGCATTGCAAAAACTGTACTCAAGAGAAGATCGGATTTAATGTATCATAGATTGAACTTTGAATAAATGGGAAGGGGGGAGAGGGAGGGAGGGAAGGGAGGGGGGAAAAAGGGGAGAAAATGACACTATATATTCAAGAGAAAAATGTCTGTATGTATTTTGGTCAGTAAGGTTTATTGTGTGAAAAATAAAAAAAAATAAAAAAAAGAAAAAAAAAGACCTGTATACAAAAGAGAGAATGTAAATAAATAAAAAGGGCAAATAAACTGACTGTGAAATACAGAAAATGAATATTTTTATATTAAAAAGATTGCTTAAATGAGTCCCTGATTGAGTCTGTCGTTGAGGTGGAGGTGTAGCAGCTGTTCCTGAACCTGGTGGTGCCAGTCTTGTGGTATCTATACCTCTTTCCTTATGGCAACAGCAAAAACAGAGCTTGATGATTGCTGTTGCTTTCCGGCAATGTTCCCTGTAGATCAGTGGTTTTCAAACTTTTTCTTCCCACCCACACACAATCCCTTAATAATCACAAATCACCTATGTCATAGGGAATACTTAAAAGTGGAATGTGAGTGGAAAGAAAAAGGTTGAGAACCACTGCTGTAGATTTTCTCAATGGTGGGGAGAGTATTACCTGTGATGTATTGGGCTTTTGCAGGGCTTTCCCTTCACAGCCTGGCATTGATGCTCCAGTGTGGTCTTGGAGTTTGCTGCTCAGTGTTGAATGCTGAAATGTAGTTGATAAAGAACATCCTGCAGCTTTGCTGTCCAGGTGTTCCAGGGTTCTGCGTCGATCCAGTGAGATGGCATCCGTAGGTCATACCTGCTCATGTAGCATTCTGGATTTCATTATTCTTCCAGGGATTTTGGTTGGGAAAAATCTTGAAATATTTCGTGGGGACATCAATAGCTGTTTTGATAAAGTCTGTAATGACACTGGTGCAATCACTCACATTCTCAGTTAAGTTCTTGAACACCAACCAATCCATTGACTCAAGGCATAGGTTGCTAACTACAGTTGACACACGAATTGTCAGAGGCTGGAATCTGGAACAAAGCAAAATAAGTCGGTGGATGAACTTAACAGGCCAGGCAGCATCTTTAGAGGGAAATGGAGTTATCATCTTCGGGCCAAGACCCTTTAACCAAAACGTTGACGATCCATTTTCCTCCACAGATACTGCCTCACCCACTGAATTCCTCCAGCATTCATTTTTTGACAACTATATTTGCATAATGGAGGGCAGCAAAGCTTCCTGTTCCCATTTTATTCTCTCTTGTGAGAAAGCATGAGTAAAACCTTCCATCTTTATGGCGTAGAATGACATTGATTGCATGTCTGCTACTTGGTAGCATCATGACAGCTCTAAAGTGACCTGCATCTGATCCTACACACCAAAGTCCTGCCACAGAATCAACATGGACAATGCATCAACGAGGCAAATACATTATATCTTAACACCAATTTTGCATTCTGCATCCATCAACTATACCTACTTCATTTGAACCAGCATTTTAAACCATTCAGTTCTGGAGAGTGGTGATAAGACCAGCCAGCATACATTCAAGAAAATCCCCACTGCCACACATTAAATGATAGAGCTAATCATTGGGGCCCTTGTAACAAAGCTTTTGCTGCCTGAACTGTCTTGGAGGAATCATCTGCCATTTGCCAACATTCATGGGAATCTCTGCTCTCCAATCTTGAGCCTTAACAACCAGCTCTAAAGGGAACTGATTTTGAGAAGGAGATGGAGGTAGGTGAGAGGGAGGAACTCTTTTCTGGATAAACTGTTTATGAACAGTTCATCTGGTATAATACCAGCAAACGCAATTCCTAACTCCCAATCACTACAATCATTTATCTTATTTTTACTCTGTGATTTGCCTGGGTTTTTGATATTATATGGCTTCTGCTATAGTCGCAGTCAAATTTGAAATATCTGCCTTTGCTAGATTGCGTTTTAACTGTGTTAATTGGGTAGCACCCTTCATATCAGAGAAGTTGGGCTCCAAATTCAACCCAACCCAAGATGGAAGCAGAACCCAATTGTGCTCAGAACATTGTGCATGGGTTCTCTGTCAAGGTGAGAGTGGGAAATTTTAAAGATTTACAAGGTGAGTTTCATTTTTAGATTCATATGTGCCTACAACTGCACTGCATTGAGACAGATACATAGAATGGAGGGATTATGGACCTTGTGTTGGCGGATGGGACTAGTTTACATTAGTGTCAAAGGTAACGCAGTCATTGTGAGCTGAAGAGCCATTTCCTGCTCTGTTGTTATTGTGACTTGTTACATGGCACTCTATGTAATTACTTTCATCCATTCGCTTTGTTCAATCCAAAATCAAATGTGATTTTATTTTGATGAAACCACATTGATGCTGATTGCCTAATAACTTTCAAAATGTCCTGTTATTTCCTCCTTTTAAATGGATTTCAGCATGAGGCCGATATAAGATGTTAGACCAGCTGAACGGCAGTTTCCTTTTCTTCCCATTCACTTCCTGAGTAGTTTTGCTATAGTTGCAGTTTTCCTATCCCCTAGCCTCTTCAACATCGCAATTTTCTTAGACCCATAGATACAGGCATCACATTCAGTGGACAATGACCTGAGCCTCGTTAGTTTCACTAGTATTTCAAAAGTGATAGAGATTGTTCTCAATTTTCTTTTATAATTATAATTATAATTGGCATATATTTAGTGTCTAACATCATAACGATCAATGCAAATTAAAAAAAAAGTCAGCCACTTCTTGATTTTCCAATTTGCCCAGTTTCATTATCTAAGGATCAACATTTATGTTAGCTATTCCCTTCCTTTCTACAAATCTCAATATATTCATTGTTCAATATATTTATTGGTTGTCAGTTTACTCCTCCCTCTGAATAACTTTTTGAGTCGTCTTTGGTTAGTTTCAAAAACTTGCCCAATCATCTGGCCCACCATTAATATGATGAAGTCACACACTTGCGCTTTCAATTTGATGCCATGCTGACCTTGTTTAGCAAGGCACAGATGGTGCATCCCTTACTTACTAATCATGAGATAAACCTAGCTGGGTTGGGAAAATTATCTATCTTTCCTTGAGAGTCCTGAAGGCAAATGGAAGAAAAAAGGCTTCATAGCTTAACCAATGGGAAAGCCAATCCCATCACCCTGGTCACAATCATTTCTCACTGCTACATTCAAGCAGAAGTTCCAGCACCTCCCGGTTCAAGAACAGTGTTCCCCCTCCCCTCCAACAGCTATCAGACTTTTGATCCTTACTATACCAATCTAACCATAAACAAATCCTGGACGACCAAAATATCTGTCTGCATTACCACACCATATATAGCATATAGATGCAACAGTGAATATTTATCTTTACTTTCATATTTATTATCTCTTTTTTATCTTGTGGAGCATTGTGGTAATTTAATAAACATTACTCTTGTTGATGTATCTGTGTGGCCGCAGCAAGTTAGACTTTTGGTACTTATATTTGGTATATGACAATAAACTTGCATCTATTTTCAACTATTCCATGTTTCGACCAGAAGGATGATGAGCAAGATTATTAAAATGGAAAAGAGCTTCCTTGTCAAACAAGAGCTCCTGAAACTTAGGAAACACATCATGGCCCAGACCCAAGCCTCTTTACACTGTAATTAATCTCATTCTATAAGTTTTAGATTTAAATGTAGCATCACTCTTTCCCTTGCTCAATTTTTGATGTTACCTCAGAATTACTCAGAGATCTAAAATACTTCATTTCACCCATTTGCTCCTTCAGATCTAATCCGCTACACGTCTCTCTGTCTCTCTCCTCCCAACAAACCCAGCATTGTGTTCCATGTTTCTTCCTCTCTTGTTCCAGCTACAGATATCGTCTTCCAACATCATGAACTCTCTCTAATCTTTGTCTTTGGTTAATTTCATTTGGCTGATTTGCAGGGTAATTTCAGCTGAACTTTTGTTGCAGACTATTTTTTTTTGTTTCAGCAAGCTTACTCACCATTATACATTCTGTCAGGGCCATTTGTTCAGCTGTCAGCAGAGTTGTAATTCTGGATGGGCATATTTTCTGTCTTGCCTTTGGAACCACATTGTACACATTTTTCTTGATGGTGCTTTTAAAATGAAGGACATAAATGATGTGATCATTCGACAAAGGACTCTGAAGGCAAAGAAGTGCACCAGACTGGAGAGAAGTGATACTTTTTTGAAATGATTAGCCTACAGCAAAATTACATATCCATTATTGATTTTGTCTTGAAGCGGAAAGAAAAGCAGAGGGAAATTCAGCAGTGAATGGCTAAAAATATTATTTTTTTTATACAAATATGAATAATGCTGTGAATCAGTATCACAGTTGTTTGTGCTGGGAAATACATATAGTCAATGAGAGTCTTTCTAATCAACATCCAGACAACATCTGTGGTAGGAAGTACACACCAGTCTCTGGTAATAATTAGAATATGAATTGAGTATCTCCAGCAACAAAAGAGCACGTCTGGCCTTGTGGCCTGCAAATAAACTCCAGGGAAATGGTCATTCAGAAACAATGGGGGTACTCAGGATGAAGATGTGTTCTGATAGACTGAAACAACTTTTTACCCCCACTCCTAAATTGTCTTGTAATTTTGTAAAAGAACATTGAATTAGAAAGCAGGTGCTCCATGTGTACCAGCAACTTATAAGTGACAACAATTCCAATAACATTTATTTTATTTTAAACACTGTGCCAATATACATTCTATTCTCCTTTTTATAGAAGTAACTCTGTGTTAAGTATTTGCAAATTCATTTACAACACGACTCTATTTTTACCATATAGTTTTTTTTTGGATTTGGACCCTATGGACTATCTGTATTTTTTCCCCCGACTCCAATGAAGGTATCTGCTGATCGCTGAAATTTAAATGAGTACGGTATTTCATTGATCTGATCATTTAAATACATTGATGAAATGTGTAAATAATTGCAGAGATGTGCTTAAAATACCTTTTAAAAATGTTTAAATAGAATACATTCTGGGAAGTTATTTTCAAAAGCATAATTACTCTAAAACAGCCTTGGTCATTGCACAATGTGGATATGAACAAGCTCCCTTTGCAGGGAAGCTAACGGTGCAATAACTACATGATACTCAAATACTTTGAACGGAATGAACATATCTTGCATGTGACTTAAGAAATACAATCTTACTGTTTTGTTACAGGCAGTGACAAAATAAGAAAGCTGTATTTGTTTTGCCTGGAACAATGAATATAAAGTACATACAAGTGCATAATTAGAAAATATTTTTGCTCAAAAAAATACTCATTGTGGGACAGAAGTAAAACAGAAGATAAGAGAGAAATAAAAGCACAATTTTGCCAGAGTTGATTACAGGTTGTGTCAATGTTGCTTCCTGACCTCAAAGGAAAGTTACTTCGAGTGTACTTGTGCAATGCACATACTCTAAATTTAAAAAAACTGAAGAGATTGGAAGAGAGTAAATCGCCTGATTGTGACCCCAATTTTTTGCTTTCCTTCTCTCTTTTTTATTTGCAGTAAAAATAGAAAATACATTTTGCAATATTGTGTGCAGGAAGGTTCATCTTCCAATCAGTTAGTAGGAATACAAAGGTTAAAAACTTGTTATGGGCCAGCAGAGAGCACTCTGCAATGTCTCACACACAGCATTTTCACAATTCCCTTTTCAGGCCCTTATCATCGCAGAATTGTGGAGCCACTCTGATGTCCAAGGACTTGCAAAATAATCTTCAAACTTCAATTCTTTGGGATCATGCACATGTCATATTCCCATTGTGACGGGAACGTGATCTCTCCAGAGCAACACGCCTGTTTTCTGTGACAAGAAATAAAAGCTTTTTAATTATTTAGGCAAATCTTGCAAAGTTGCAAAATAGGAAAGTAGAAATATGAAACAAAATTAATATCTTGATAGAAGCATAAGATTAGCATTGATAAAACATACTGATGCTGAAATATACTTGAGGATCCAGAATAAATTGCTTTTTAGTTCATGCAAGAAAGGTGATAAAAGCATTAGAAGAAAACAAACACAATTCCACGGACATTTGTGAAACAGAATTCCTAACTAAAACCATCATTACATGAAGAATCCATCCAGGTGAAGGTGAAGGGCACTTCAGATGCCTTTGGGGATTGAATCAAAGTGTTAAAAATGCACACTACTGAAAGGAGAAGCTAAGTTGCAAAGATTGAAATGGGAAAAATTCAAGGCAAGGTCTGCTGGCTCTCTTTCATGTGAAGTGTCTGTGACAGACAAAACAATGCCATCTGTGATCCATTGGAAGTAACTTTTACATTTTCAGTCAGTTAGGGGATTTAATATTATGCAGTTACTTCTAATGAGCACGTTTTCTCTTGGTTGTAAGAGTGATTTCATACTGTCTTGAAATCTCCAATTCCATGAAGTAAAAATATTGCAAGAAAAAAAATCTTCCCAGTAACCAAGCAAGGTAACAAGAGCTAATAAATGTCCCAAAAATAGATGCAGCCTTTCTATTTACATTACATTGAGTTAAAGTCATGTAACGTTCAAATAGTTAAAGTATGACCAGACTCTCATGGCGATAATCCACCGTTTCTGGCAGTGCCATTAATAGAGAAAGCACATACAATAATTTTTTCAAAACTTATCCTTCCTGAAAGATTGATGCCTCATCAGAAATTACGATGTCTAAATAAGACAGCTATTTGTTCTGCAATCATTGGATAATTCTCATTCAGAAAGTGGTAGGGCACTGCTCCTCAATGACTCATGCAGTGGCCAAAAAGCCAATGAGTGTTCCCATTTCCTCCCACTCTCCAAAAACATTCAGGGTTTGAAAGTTAATTCATGTATCTATTTGGCATGGGCTCATGGGTCCGAAGGGCCTGTTATCTCAAAATGAAATTAAATGAAAATGAACTTTAATGTAAATAAATATTGGAAGCACAGCATAATGCACATTTTTTTTGACATAAACCATTGTTGAATTAGTAAAATTAATTTCAGCATCACTTCCTTTTCGAGTAATTGTGTATGAGGGCCAATGCAGCTATTAAAGTACAGAATTGATAGAAAACTCAGCCATAGAAGATCATGCTATTTTCTAAACAATATATTACACACATAACTAACTTTCAGCAATTTCAAAACTGATAATAAATGGAACCCCCAAAAATGAGCCAAGATGGAAACTGATATGATACATTCTGAAGTGTGAAATTACAAAATTTTCCAGCTCATCGTTTACAAACAGGACTTAAGCTTTCAGATTTTAGATTTATTGCCAGAGTACATACATGACATCACATACAACCCTGAGATTATTTTTCCTGCAGACATGGCAGAGTTACCACTAATTGCTAGTGCAAAATAAACCGTACACAGTGTAAAACATGTAAACAAAGAACAGTAAACAGATAATGACTGTGCAATACAGAGGGAATAAAAAGAAAATTAATAAAGTGCACAAGTAAGTTTGACAGCAGGAAGATACCAGAGGAAATAGCAAATGATCATTTGAATTTGAGGCCAGTTTAACATCAACAGCAGTTCAGGTTTTAGAAACAATAATCTGCTCAAAAAAATTAACTGGCACTTGGAGAAGTTTGAGTTCATTAAGAAGAGCCAACATGGATTTGTAAAAGGCAGATTGTGTTTGACTAACCTAATTGAATTTTTTGATGAAGTAACAGACAAGGTTGATGAAGTGAACAGAGTGTATGTTGTCAATATCAGTGGTTTTTAACCAGGAGTTAAAGATCACAGGGAGTCTCTCAGGTTTCGACAAGATTAAGGTAATTCAGTCAGATAATTCATTAAAAAAAATGTGGCACACCTGTGATAAGTCTATGGGCATCCTGTGACAGTCCGAACTTAAAGAACCATTTGAAGAAGTCATCAAGACTTCATTGCAGATAGGACATGGGAATAAAATGGGCTTTATTTGATAAGCTGGGAATCACTGGTCTGTGAGGGCAGGAAAGTGTTTGAAAATTTACTAAATAAAGTAGAAATATGAAACATAAAATTAATATCTTAATAGACAAGAAAGGGTCAGTGACAGCTTGGATGAAGAACTCGGTTTCAGGGTAGAACTGAGTGCACCATGATAACTAGTGCTTTTTTTATAAATGGAGAATGGTAGACAGTGATTCCCAAGTGCTCTGTGTTGGACCATTGCTGTTAAGGTTTTGACATTTGCCAATAATATCAACCGCATTGTGACAAACATTTTGAGATTTTGCAATAACAATGAGGCATTTTCATCTACTTCCAAAACTTTATTCAATTGGGCGGCACATTCAGTGTAGTGATTAGCGCAATGCTTTTACAAGGCCAGTGACCCAGGTTCGAATTTGGCGCAGTCTGTAAGGAGTTTGTATATTCTCCCCGTGTTTTCATGGGTTTCCTCCAGGTGTTCCCATTTCCTCCCACTCTCCAAAAACATTCAGGGTTTGAAAGTTAATTGATGTATCTATTTGGCACGGGCTCATGGGTCCGAAGGGCCTGTTATCTCAAAATGAAATTAAATGAAAATGAACTTTAATGTAAATAAATATTGGAAGCACAGCATAATGCACATTTTTTTTTACATAAACCATTTCAGGCAAATTTCTAAGCCACGGAGTCCACTCATTATGATATTTCAACAATTCGGTGAGTACAGAGTTAAACTAAAAATCTATGTGTCACTAGGTATTAAGTAACAATACTTAATTGAATTTTAAATTGTATATTATTTCCAAAAGAAAAATATTACTTATACGAACATGCAGAATACATGAAATAAAGAAGGCGGCTATTCATCACATTCGACTGCCTCTGGCATTTCAGTTTGTTTTTTATTTAATCTTTCGGCCAAAAAGCCATGCTCTTTAACATTTGGAGATTGAGGAATTGATCCTTTTTTTTCATTTTAATGCTTTAATTCAGTTAAAATTCACTGCACTGGCTGACTACTTCTCAAATTAATAGCTAAAACTTCAAAATATTATGCCCAATGGTAAACTCAACTACATTGTCTAAAAGCCCCATTTACAAACCTTTCTTTCTAAATATCAACAAATCCCTTCAGCGATGTTTCCACATGTAAAACAGAAAGTAAATCATTTCATGCTATGTACTCAAATATTTTCTGCAAAATTCTCCGACAAATATATTTGCCCTGGATCCCATGAGCTCTCCTCAGGGACCTTATCAAAGGTCTTACTGAGATCCATGTGGACAAGATCAATTGGCCCGTTCTCATTAATACATTTTGTTACGTCTGAAAAATTCAATCAATTTGATCAGACAATAGCTCGCCTTAACAAAAGACTACTGGGTATATTTTATTAATCTGTGTCTTTGCAAACAAATTTCTCCCAGAATGTTTCTAATAACATGATCTTGGTTAATTTTCCACCAGTTAGAAATGTGTATTTGGTATTCAAAAGCAAAGGTTATAGTCCTGAAGCATCAGCTATGTTTCTTTATTCCATCTTGAGCCACATTTGTTAATTTTTTAATTCAGTACTTCAAGTATCTTCTGTTTGAATTTTCAAGCAAAACTAGCCGGCATGACATCATGAAGTGAAATTATGTCTGATAATTGCATTAGAGCTGTTTGCAGAAATATATGACCAGAGTGGATAGAGCAGATGTGATATCTTTAGATGTTCAAAAGGTGCTATACACAGAGGATTCAATATCTTGGGGTTTAGACGTGGATAAATTCTCCAAAGACCTAATGAGTTATATCCCTGGCTGCTATGAGAGACAAGAGAGGAAATTATTGCATGTTGACAGAGATTTTTAACTCTGCTGGCTACTCGGTGAGGCATCATATAAAAGGAGAATTACAAATGTGGTGTCAATGAGCGCAACTAGTCAAGTGATTACAGACCTTTTAGTCTAATGTCTGCATTGGGGAAGTTATTAGAAAATAAATTCCAAAGGTCCCACATGGAAGATTGATACAAAAAATTGGAGCCCAAATGATTCAGGGCAACCTTTCTCAAATGAGACTGAAACTGCTCACAATACTCCAAGTGAGGTCTCACCAATGCCCTGGGAAGCCTCAACATCACATCCCTGTTCGTATGTTCTATTTGTCTTGAAATTAATACCATCATTGTATCTGTCTTCTTCAACACTCACTCAACCTGCAAGTTTACCTTCAGGCTATCCTGCAAGAGGACTCCCAGCTCCCTTTACATCTGAGAATTTTCAATTCTCTCCCTATTTAGAAAATGGACAATGAAGAGTTTTCTTCCTGAACACTTTTGGGTGTATTTTATGGATTTCAGGCTGCTGATCTCAAAAATCACCTTAAAAGTTTCCTATCACGTACTGTTTTATTTTAGATCTAATCTATTTTTTGTGTCATATTTTAAGTCTACTAGTATACTATCCACAAAACAAACAGTTTTGGTCAGTCCAAGCATGCCTGGGCAAGCACTCAGGGCGTATTCTATGCAAATATTCTATGCAAAAGCCTGAGTATGCTTAGTCTGGATAGATGCAGACAGGCTATAAAAGCTGTTCACATATACAGATGCTGTGCATTACATTGATTATAGATTGAACAATAGCATAGTGAGTGTACTTAACAATAGAATTTATTGTCCTCAGGAAGATTCAATGCAGTAGACATGTCTCATCAATGTCACAATGACTGTGATACATTATGCTACATTTGTGACAAATATATGCTTAAGGCTCAAAGACACAGCATGATTGCACTTATTAAGAAAGCCGATGAGTTCTTCTTCAGTTGTAATATTGGTGACTAAGACCAACCCTGGGCATCTCACATTTGTTGTGCAACGTGTGCAATCACCCTGAGAGCTTGGCTCAGAGGTACTTGGAAGTCAAGGTCATTTGCAGTCCCAATGATATGACGAGATCAGAAGGATCAGATAATGGACTGTTACCTCTGTCTGACCGATGTATCTGGCTTCTCTGTTAAAAATGATTAATCTACTGAATACCCCAATCTGCCTTCAGCCATGAAACCAGCGCCACATGATGACAATTTGCCAGTTCCGAAGCCACCAGAGACCATGGTGCCTAATTGAGGCAGGTGAAGATGCCACAATGCACAAACCAGATATGGAAAATGACACTGATCCGTTTATGCTTGGTGATCCTTATCTAGTAACACAACCAGAATTAAATAACCTGGTCAGGGACTTAGGTTTGTCAAAAGCAAAAGCAGAGCTCCGTGGTTCAAGGATGGGGTTTGCAATCACTATGCGACTGGAAAAACACAGCAAATGGAATTTATCAATGCTGGCAGCTATTGCTGAACACTGACATGAGAGGCATCAGATGCGGAGTACAAACAAAAATTGGTGGCAAGACTTCTTCAGGTCAGTTGAACTAAAGTGACGTGTCAGCATCATTATGCGATTAAACATGCTAAATAAAACTTAGGTTAATGTTTCACCACCTTCCTACGTGTTACAGCAACTCTGAAATTGACTTTGTGTCCAGCTTGAAGTTGTCTATCATAATTCCCAATTATTTTTTTTCTGGAAGCATACCTTTTGGAAAAAAAGTTATTGTCCAGTGCAGTCTGCCCATTTATTTCTTCTACCATGCATGACTGTACACTTTCCTACATTGTATTTAACTTGGCTCTCCTCTGCCCATTTTCCTAATTTGTCAAAGTCCTTCTGCAGCCTCCCTGTTTCCTCAGTACTACCTGCTCCTCCACCTATCTTTATATCATCTGCAAACATGGCAGATTCTATAATCTAAATCACAGATACACAACATAAAAAATAAGTGGCTTCAACATCAACCCCTGTGGGACACCACCTGCAGCCAATCAGAATATGATCCCTGTATTCCGAACCTCTCCCAATGAAATCATATGTATTCTCACTGGGCATAATGTTTCAAGAAAGTACTGACGCATGAAGCAGTTTTTAAATTTATTAATATAGAGGCCTTGCTGGCCTTTTATGTAAAATTCACAGCTCCTTGTATGAAACCAGACTTATCCTTTTGCCTTGTTGTGGTAAATGTATCAGTTCACACTGGATATGGGAAACTTGTTATTGGAAGTCTGGGAATCAAGGTTAAATTCAACATAATTAGCAGATGCATGTTATTGCCACTTTCATAATTCAAGTACTATTTAGGACCACTAAATGACAGACATCAAAATTCCTGGGACACTTTGACAAATATATACAAATACCATGAATAAAATCTCAAATATGCCATTTAATTACATGTGAATTGTTTGATTACAAATTTAAAACAATGGAGCACAGGGGCAAATAAAGGGGACAAAAAGTCTTTGTCCCAAACATTATTGAGGGCCACTGTATATATATTTTTAAGGCATCAGTTGAGATCAATTCAATGTTGGAAGCAGGACAGTTGACTTCCATAGTAATGTGATAATGGCCAAAAAAAAACATGTTGTAATTTTGCGTGAAGGGTAACTACAGCCCAGAACTACCTGTGTTTTTTGTTAAAATGAGATTGAAGATCATTTAACTTCAATGGCGGGGAGCAGAGACTCATCAGAAAGATGCCACTTCAATATCATTGTTTTTATCTTTTTCTTTCTTGTTTTCAAGTATTAAGTTCCTGTCTGCCTTCTTTACAGAGTCAGAGAGCTCTTATGACTCTGGAGTCATCAAAATGAAATTAAAACTGATCCTTTTGTAAAATCAAATTTCCATGCATTCAACGTCTGATTTAGTGGTAGGTGGACTATGACGATTTCTTAAGTGGTCATACTGAAAGCTGGCAAAGCCAAAAGGATTAAATAATACTATTCAGGATAAAACAAGCATTTATCAAAATCTCTCATATCTCTCTCCTTGTTGAAGGAGTTGCACAGCTACACAGATACATTTAATATTAAATGGTTAACTTTCAATTTTTATCTCTTTTGATTCGAATATCAGCTTGAAATTCGCTATTCCTGGATATTCCAGAACTCGCGTGAAATATGCTGCGTTATTTCACTCGAAAAATGCATTTTTTTTTTGTTAAAGCAAGATTTAAGAATGCCAACATATCACTGTAGAAAGCTGATATGTATCAAGGAAAATATAAATGTGCACAAAAAAATGACCTGGGTTAAAAATCACAGTAATAAAGTCTATGATAAAGTAAATTCAGTAAGTTGTAAAGAGGACTCATGGAGGCTAGTGAAAAATAGAAATAGGTTAAATGAATGGGTAAAAACCCAACCAATGCAGGAAATGTGCTCAAATCTGAAATTGACATAATAAATAAAAAGTATAATAAATATCGGCATGGTTAGCATAGCAATGTTGCTACAGTGTCAGCGACCAGGATTTGAATCTGGTGTTGTCTGTAAGGAGTTTGTACGTTCTCCCATATTTGCATGTTTCCTCCCATGTTCCAAATGTACTGAAGTTGTAGGTTAATTGGGTGTGATTGGGTGGCAAGGGCTCATGGGCTGAAAGGGCCTGATATTGTGTTTTATGCCTAAAATTTAAAAATGAATGGTGAGAAACTGCAAAACTCCAAGATGCAGAGAAATTTGTGCAGGTATAGCAATTAATTATGAAGGCTGATAATGTTTTTATTTATTTTACTAGTGGAAATTAAGACAGATCTTTAAAAATTTCTGATTTCAGATTTATTGTCAGAGTGCATACACGGCATCACATGCAACCCTGACATTCTTTTTACTGCAGGTGAGACACAATTATCACTTATTGGTAGTGCAAAAATACTGTACACAACATATATATGTAAACAAAAAAAAAGAACTGTAAAGTGATAATGAATATAAACAAACTGACTGTCCAATACAGAGAGAATAAAAAGAATCAATGAAGTGTACAAGTAAGAGTCTTTAAATGTGTCCCTGATTGTGTTTGTTGTTGAGGAGTCTGATGGTGGAGGGGTGGGTAGCAGCTATTCCTGAACCTGGTGGTGTGAGTCTTATGGCACCTATACCTCTTTTCTGATGGCAGCAGCGAGAACAGAGTGTGTGCTGGGTGATGTAGATCCACGATGATGCTGCTGCTCTCTGATGGCAGCGTTCCTTGTATATGTTCTCGATATTGGGGAGGGTTTTTGCCTGTGATGTCCTGGGCTGTGCTCACTACCTTACGGAGGGCTTTACACTCAGGGATATTGGTGTCTCCATACTAGAGCATGATGCAGCTGGTCAGCACACTTTCCACCGCACATCTGTAGAAATTTTCCAGGGTTTCTGGTGTTACGCCAAATCTACGCAAACTCATGAGGAAGCAGAGGATGACGTGCTTTCTTCATGATGGCATTAGTGTGTTGGGTCCAGGAAAAATCCTCTGAGATAGTGACTCTCAAGAATACAAGGCTACATCTCACAAAATCCTTGTAGTGCTTGGATATTTCCCTATCCTGCTCCATCTCCACAAATGCATACCTTCACAGTGTTCTGGATTAAATTCCATTTGCCATATTTCTGTCCAACAGACTACACCATCAATATCTTGATGCAGTCCAAAGGTTTCATCCTCACTACCAAAGAGCATATGTTCAACAAACTTTCTTATCATGTTCTTTCTGTTTTAGTCAAAATCATTCACATAAACCAACAACAAAAGGGACTGAGTACAGAATCTACAGAATGATATTGATAGCAGGTTTCTTGACACAAAAACATTCTGATAATTTTGGATCCAATACCAGAAACTCTGTCAAATCTTGCTGAAATTCAAAACTCTTATTTTTTTTCTAAAAGTTTCACCAGGCTTGACCTTTCCTTAACAAGCAGTCAATTATATATCTGTGCTTCTCTGAATGAATTCTACTAAATGACTGAAATCACATTAGAAGTATTCTAATCCTTGCCACCATCTGAAAACAGAAAGGACTGCACCGCTGCAATACCTTATTTCAATTAGTAGCCTGCGATATATTTCTTTCAAGCTTGGTAATTAATACAATATTTACCTTGGAATTTGCAATATTTTAGTTTCTTTAATAACAAGATCAGAGTTGGTCTTTTATGCAAGAAAAATGTGAAATAGAAATATGAAAGACGTACATGGTTTATGAACAGTCCAAAATGAGATGTTGGGCTCAATTATGCCAAGTCTGTTTCACCACCTGAAATCACTGGCCATGGTCCCCATCAACAGAGTGGAACATAATCGACTAGCCTTGATGACTCTGCACACCTGGAAGGAGTCGGTAGGATGAAGCAAGTCAACCTCAAGCAGTAGGCTGCAGAGGAGACGTGCAAAGCCCTGACAGCAATGGTGGTGCAACATTTGTGCTTTGCCTCTTCCCTTCCAGGCTTGCAGAGATCCACACAGTCTTTCCAGGAAAAGTAGTGATTCATTTGCACATTTTGTAATCCAGTGTAGCACGCTTGGTGTCCACAGAGTGGTCTCCTATGCATTGGAGAAACCACTTGCAGATTTGATGATCAGTCTGTGGAATATGTGCACTCAGTCTTCAGGGGTGACCCTGTAAATCTACATTAATTTTCAATCTTATTCCCACACTCACCACTTGGTTTGTGGCCTCCTGTATTGTTACAATGAGGCACAAGACAAGGTGGTGGAACTGTACCTCATCTTCTGGCTGGGCATGTTGCAGCCCTCTAACCTTAATTTTTAATTCTACAATACCAGCAAACTTGATGTATCAATCATCCATCTGTGTTATTGCATCAGATAGTTTATTTTTTCTGCTCTTTTTTTGTTTTTATGGGAATACAGGACATGCCTGGTCTGACCTGCTTTGCATTTTGCAACTCCTACGTACCTTTGCCTATGTTCTCACTTTCTAACTGTTCTATTCACTCATCGACTGGATAATCTCATGTACAGTTTATCCCCACAGTTTCCCCAGTTTCACCTGATCATAGACTCCCCCCCCCCAACCCCCAAACCACCTGCAGTTCAACACCTTCTGCCCAGTTCTGACAAGGGCCTTGACATGACATGTTACATTAGCTCTGTTTCTCTTCCCACAGATGCAGCCCAATCTGTTGAGCATTTACAACATTTCTATTGTCGCTGGAAATTCCATCGACTTCATGTTAGCATTGAACAAATAGTTATTTACATTCTGAAAAATACTTTCACACTCAGGTAAAGTAGCTGATTATAGAGGAGCAGCATAAAAAAAACACTGCTATTCATTTTAATGGGGAGGTATGAATTAGAATATATGGCTCAGTATGCAAAACTGTGCAGTAAATTTGTTTGAGTAACCGTGAAAACAATGTGTTTAACTAAACATTTTCAGTAAAACAAATGTGTAGTAAAGCACCTTGTTATCACTGGGCTATGATTGAATCATTCTCTGTGCTGAGAGGCTGAGTTGCACCTGAATTTTCATCATATGTAATTATAATCTTTGATTTAAAAAATTCAGCTTATTTATATTGTACTCTGAAACGTTTCCAATTTTGGCTTGAATTCAATGTTACCAATAGCATCACAAGCACCTCTGAAATTTTAAGGCTATAGCAAAACTATACAAATTGGACATAGAATTGGCCAAGAGAGTGGAATGTTAACAGTTAGATTCCCTTGCATCACAAATCCCTTTGCATAATCAACATTTAAATTTGAACAGAGTGGGTGAATTACAGGAGATTTTGAGAGACAGGACCTTGCTTTCAAAATCTTGTAAAAGCACTTGTAAAAGCAAGGGCTGATAAAGGACAGTCAGCATTGTTTGGTGTTTGGGAAATCATGCCTCGTAAATTTGAGTTCTCGGAAGGGGTAATCAAGAATATTGATGAGGACAAGGTAGTAGATATACTGCAGTGTGCATGAATCTTACAAAGTCTTTGACATGGAATCAAGAGTGAGCTTGCCAACTGGATACAGAATTGGCTTGATGGGAGGAAACAAGAGTATGGTGCTGGAAGGTTGTTGTTCAGACGGCAGGCCAATGGCAAGTGGTGTGTTACAGAAATTGTGCTAGGCCCATTGTTCATCATTTGCTTCAACAATATGGATGACAACATTGCATTAGTAAGTTTGCAGGGGATACTATAATTGGTCGTGTGGTACTATAATTGGAAAGATTATCCACAATTACAGTAGAATATTGATCAATTGAGGAAATGGCATGGCCCTGGGGAGTGTTGTAGAATAGAGTGATCTTGGGTTGCAGGAGCATAGTTCTCTGAAAGTGACAATGCAGGAGGGCAGGGTGGTGAAGATATTTGGCACATGCCTTCATCAGTTAGGGCAGAGTATAGAAAATAGGACATCATGTTACAACTGTAAAGTTCTGGCCACCTTGCTCAGGAAAGATTTACATTGAACTGGCAGGTTCCTAAAAATGATTCACAAGGATGTTATCAGGACCTGAGGGCTTGAGTTATAAAGGGTTGGAGAGGCTTGAACTATTTGCCCCCAGAGTGCAAGAGTGATGTTACAGAGATGTACAAAATCATAAAGGGAATAGATTAGGTGAATAATCAGTCTTTTCCCCAGCATTGGAGAATCTAAAATGAAATAGTATAGGATAAAGATGGCATGAGAGGTGCGGAGTGGATAAAGATTTAGAAAGGGGCTGAGGTGATGAGGAATGTCTTATGAGGAATGAGCTGCCAGAGGAAGTGGTAGAGGTGGGTACAACCAATGCCTCTACTTTCTAAGGAGGTTCAGCATGTTCACCTTGTCCTGGACCATCTGCTGCAGGTGCACCACTGAAAGCGTACTGGATGCATTACCGTATAGTAGGGGAACTTCTGTGATCAAGATCGGAAAAGCTACAGTAGGAGGGAAATCCAGCTCAAAACATAGCACAAATTTCCCTCCCCTCCATGGGACGTGCAACTTGATCAGCATGAATAAGTTGGGTCCTAGGCCCTGCCTCCAATGTTATATGGCTGTATGACTCTAAATGGTATGACCGCTTGGCTTAAATTCTGCTGACACAGCATAGAACTGCAGATACAATTATGAAGTTGTCCATTTATATGGGCTTGCACATTTATTTTCTTTTTATTTTGGCTTCGCGGACGAAGATTTATGGAGGGGTAATGTCCACGTCAGCTGCAGGCTCGTTTGTGGCTGACAAGTCCGATCTGGGACAAGCAGACATGGTTGCAGCAGTTGCAAGGGAAAATTGATTGGTTGGGGTTGGGTGTTGGGTCTTTCCTCCTTTGCCTTTTGTCAGTGAGGTGGGCTCTGCGGTCTTCTTTAAAGGAGGTTGCTGCCCGCCGAACTGTGAGGCACCAAGATGCACGGTGCCTGGCGGTGGTCAATATGGCAGGCACCAAGAGATTTCTTTAGGTAGTCCTTGTACCTCTTCTTTGGTGCACCTGTTTCGGTGGCCAGTGGAGAGCTCGCCATATAACATATTTATACATTTTATTAAAATAACCAGATGAAACACTGTTACAAAACTTACTATTCTTTAATTTCTAAATTTCTCTTTGAAAACATTCACACAGTTTAAACTGCAATGGTAAATGAAAAACTAAAAAATTAAGACATTTTAACCAGGATAACAAATTCATAACTTTTTTCTATCATATGTAAGTGTGCCACTGGATTCAAGCTCAAGCCCATCAGAGATGAGCTAGAGAGATATCTAGAGACACTGCAGAGCTTCAGAGGCTTTGAAGCTCCTGCAAGGTACCCAGAGAGATGGTTCATCTCACAGGCATATGTGTTTAGAGTGATGGTGGGTAGCCATCCAAAACATGGAGAGAGGGATCAATACAGGAATTTCAAAGAATGTGCTCCCTCAAACAGGTACCCATCATAAGAGATGTTGGATTCGAGGTTCCTTGAAGGCAGGTGGAACATGGCACTATGAGACAAAGTACTTCAGAGAGAGGATCAGGAAAAGTTGAAAGATAGCAAATCATAAGGAGGGGAAGACAGCCATTTTGCAGCCATCAATATGATTCTCACATGGGATTGTTGCCTCCCTCATGCCATGTTAAGGGACATAGTGGAGAGAGTGTACACATTCCATTGGGGAAAGGGTACATCACAAGTTCTGGCATATCGCAGAACCAATAATAGAGGGGAACAATCAGGAGAAAAAAATAAGGAAGTTAAAATAGGCTTATCAAAATTTTAACTTTGGATCCATGCCACTTACCAGCAGGAGATGAAATAGGAGATGAGGCAAGAGACACAATGGTGGAAGCAAATTCGCATTATCTGGATGTTGGGATCAGAGATTTGTTCAAAATGGATAGGTTTCAACAACAGGACTGTGGGCAAAGTACTCTAAAGTATCTTCACGTGTGTGAATGAACTGAAACAACTCTGTCACTGCATCTTGGTACATTTGACAATAAACTTAAAACCTGAGGAGATGTCAGAAATCCTGGAAATTTTCTACAGATGTGTGCTGGGAGGTGTGCTGATTGGCTGCATCACAGTTTGGTATGGGGACATCAATACCCCTGAGCATAAAGCCCTGCAAAAGGACATGGATACAACCCAGGACATCAGAGGTAAAACCCTCCCCACCATCAAGAACATTGCCATTGGAGAGCAACAGCAATCATCAAGGATCCACATCAACCAGCACAAACTCTGTTCTCACTTCTGCCATCTGGAAAGAGGTATGGGTGCAACTGGACTCACACCACCAGGTTCAGGAACAGCTGCTACCCCCTCCACCATTAGACTCCTCAACAACAAACTCAATCGGAGACTCATTTAAAGACTCTTACATTTGCATTTCATTGATCTTTTTTTTATCTCTCTCTGTATTGCACAATCTGTATACATTTCTTTATTTGTTTACATGTGTAAGCTAAGTCGGTTTTTTTTTGCACGGCCAATAAGTGGTAATTCTGCTTTACCCATAGGAAAAGAATCTCAGGGTTGTTTGTGATGTCATGTATGTCCTCGAACAACAAATCTGAAATCTTGTTTCTGCTGCTACAGGCAGCAGAATATGATGCATCGAGCGTGAGACAGCATTAGAGCAGGGAGAAGCAATATTTTGGGCAAGAACAGGGAATAAGAGACTCTAGAAAAATAAAAATGTAGGAAACATGGCCATAAGGTTGTTGACAAGATGCTGGTATCTGGAGCAAGAAATTACTAACTGGGGGAAGCCAGCAGCTCGAGTGGCATCAATGGGAAAAAAAAGACTTGTTGACGTTTCAGGTCAGAAACGTTCCTCAAGACTGACAGTGCAAGGGGAAAAAAACGGGTAATAGTGTAGATTGAATGAAAGAGCATAGAACAGGGTCCTATTAGAAGGGAAAGAAGGAATCTGAAGTAGAGCTTTCAAAGTGAGTAAGGTTCATATCAATGTGGTGAGAAGGGTTTTGGGCAGGTGGTGCAACTAAATATTGGAAGGTAAAACTGTAATTGACCTTTATAATATTAAGGATCCAGGCTGGGTGAAATGGAAGAACCAAAGCCGGAGTTCCCAAAAGAATAGATAAAGAGACTAAACATGCTCATTATATTGAAACATGATGCACATCTGGAGAATAATTCCATCAGAACAAAATTAAATTTAGTAAATAAGGATGAAATATGATATATCATTCAACTTGGGAATCAACTTATGTACAACCGAATTATAACGAACATTATAATTCAACTTATTATACAACTGAGGAAAGGTCATTTGCTGGGTTTCAAGGAAGGAGTGAGGGAAAGTGATAGCCTGATGGGTCAAATGGCTGCTCCTGCACCTTAACAATTCAAAGGTTTGTCCCTATTTTTTCCAATGAAAGATTATGGTGTAGAAACCATGTCATAACAAATGTTGCTTGCACATTTCTCTTGATACTAGACAACCACAAATTAAATTTGAGACATCCAGTTCGCAGTTCCGCAAACCAGTGGAATTCCAATGTCACAAGGTATTGGGATCAGGACTCGTGTTTGCAGGATCTTTTCTACAGCAACAGGGTAGGCAATTAAAAAAAAGATGAAGTATAGCTTTCTCTATATGGGTTTGAGTTTTTGAACCCTCTCCCCCCACCCCCAGCCACACAGTAGTGGTGTTTCTCTAATCCATGGTAATTAACTGATGAATTTTGTTATTATGGTTAATCTCCTCCTTTTCTTTCCTTCTTTTTCTTTGGGAGATAGGTTAGTGGGGGGTGGGGTTGGGTGGGTTGGTCAAGGAGGTGGGGGATTGTAGGGTAGTTTGTATAAATATACCATGCATGTTTTTTTCTCTAAGTTTTATCTATTAATTGTATATGATCTTTGAATATATGTATCATGGTTTCAAGAAATAAAATATTTTTTTTAAAAGTATAGCTTTCTCGTGTTCCTTTATTTTTGCATTTCCTTAAATTAGTTATTGTGTCAGCTTAGTTTTGTTCATATCACAACTATTCCAAAGCATTCTGGCTTTTAAAAAAAAAGTAATTACAAATATCTGTTAGAAAATCTTAAATAACCAGACAACACTTGAGCTTTTAAATTATTACCTGAGCAAGTGTTTATACTTTCGACTATGAAATTAAATGTAATTACGAATTTCTGCAAAGAATATGGGAATGTTGAGTAAGCAAAATTAGTGACGAAATTTTTCTCCCCCCAAAGGAAAGAAGCTGACATTACAGAAGTCGCCTTGCCCTATGTATCTTTTCACTAATGATATATAATGGCTGTGATCTTGCAATAAGCATGTATGCGTCCAGTCAGATTCCCATCATTCTGCAAAACTGGGCTGGGTTCCTCAAAAATAGTCACAGGAGACCAGAACCTGCTGAGGCTTGAAGGCATTATTGACATCAGCTTTCACTTCGCACTTAAAATGAAAATACTGGATTTGACATAACATACACAAGTCATACCAAAAACATTCTCACTCTTCTATCAAAAGGAAATCCTTGACAGGAGTCAATACCAATCCTGAGATGCTGTCACAGATTCATCAAAACTTTGAAATGAAGGCCTGAAGGCTTTTTTGAAGTACTCTTTAAAATATTTTATTAAATAACATGGGGAACAGATTCTAAAAAGAGGGATCTTTACTTCTATATCTAATACACATCATGTTAAGTTATTAGAAGTGCTATTCCTAAGTTTGTTCCCCTGTTTTAAAGTGGATCAAGCAGCTAAAAGCAATGTGCTTCAAGGTGTAAATGGTAAAAGAGGCAAGTTGTCGAAATACAGAACGAGATATAATCAGAACCACAGCTTCTGTTCTGTGTGTCCTGCTGGGAATAAATGAAAGAAAAAAAAACAAGCTGATTTGAATCTTACATGAAAGGATACTGCTGGATCTTTGGCGTTCTTTTTTAATAAGGTTCAATCGATGCCAACAGTGGTAAGCAAAAGCAATAGTGTTCCACTAATTTAATGCACTGAAGTGGCACGAGAAGGCGAAGAGTAGTCGAGGATGTGAACAGAACTAGGATCATTTTAATGTGCAGGCATAACGGTTAAGAGATCTGCATAAACCAGTGAAGAGGAAAATAGTCCTTGAATTTTATATTTGAGATTTAATTATGAACTTGAATATAAATGTTAATATCTTGTGACAGGGTGATTATCATTGCAATAATTATTGACAGGGAACATGCTAGCCATGCAAATTAATATGCAAAAAAAATTGACGAACCCAGGTCTGTTGACAATACAAAGCTCGGTGCGAAAGAAAGCATAATCCAAAAGGGATCATTGCAGGTTAAGTAGTTGACTAGGAATTTAACAAATTAATGTGAAGAAATATTTCATTATTAATTTTTAAATGCAGACAGAAAAGCAGAGTATTTTTAAAAGATGGTGGAACAATCAATGTTGGTATACAGAAAGACTTGGGCATCTTCATGTATGAATTGCAGAAATTAACACACAGGCAAAGTAGGCAATGGGGAAGACAGATGTGAAACTCGACAATCTGCATTTGCTGTGAGTGTAGTAAAAACAGAATTGCTGGAGGAACTCAGCAGGTCTTGCAGCATCTAGGAGGTAAAGATATATTATCAATGTTTTAGGCCCGAGCCCTTCTTCAATGTATGAGCGAAAAGCAGGCAGCTGCCTGAATAAAAGATCCGGTGTGGGGGTGGGGTGGGGAGAGGAGCACTGGCCAACAGACAAAAGGCCATAGTTGGACATGGATTGGAGGACAGGAGAAGCACAATTGGTATATTAACATTTTGTGCAAGGGGCACGCAGTGCAAGGCATAATGGAGTGTGAATCTGAAAACTTTGCTGCAACAACTTTGACGATAACCACCAGTATTCGTGCTTAAACTGTTGATATCCTTACAAGACAACATATGATAAAAAAAACATTGGATTGATGCCTGCTCTCAGAGTGAGAGAAAATGAAAAATTGATTGGATTAGGCTTATGTTATGTTGAATTAGAAGAATATAAGTAATTTAATTGAAAAAAAAACAATATTCAGGGAGATTGATCAGAACCCATTTTCCCTGGCTCAATAGCTTTGGACTTGGGGGAATCATATTTTCAGCATTATTTTCACACCATTCAGCTGATTGTATCTGTGACAGTTGATAAAGTGTTATCTAGATTATTCTCACTTAATAATAAAAGGTTTCCAGCTCTTTGGGTCACAACTCTACATGTGCAGTGCCAAGCCGTTCAAATGTGAAGGCTTCTGCAGTCTCTACTCTTTCAGGCAGTGAGTTTCAGATCTCCGCTAACCTCCATGTGAAGAAATATTTCCTAATTTTTCCTAATCCTTCTCCCAATTGTGCTAAAATTATGCTCTCTGTTTTTAACTCTTTAATTAATGACCCTTCCATTCACTTGACCACAGCCGCCTCATCATTTTACATGCCTCAATCAAAACATTCCTGAACTTTCCTTTTATAAAGAAAACAATATCAGTTTCACTGATTATTCTTTGTGGGTGCAATTTCCTAGTCCTGAAAAATCCTAAAAAAAAAACTCCTATGTATCCTCTACAGGTTAATCACAATTTTCCTTAATTGTGGCAACCAAAATTGCACATATTCAAACTGTGGTTTAAAGGTACATACAGTTCCAGAATAACTTCCCTGTTCTTTTATTATCTTTTTAACCATCTTATTGAATTATTCAACTATGGATATAAAGGGCCTTCCATTCACACTTCTCATCAGACATCACTGTTACTTGTTGCAATTTAGTTGATGAATTGCTTCACACTTGTTTGAATTAAATTCCATGTACCACTTTTCTGCCGAACTGATTGGATTAGTCCTCCTGAATTCACAGTCTCGCTCTCTGCAAACTTCTTCTGCACTTTTCCTTTGTTTATATACAAATCAGTAATATGTACTGTATTTCAAATGAAAAAGAAAATCTGAGTACAGGTATGAACATAAATCTCTTAACACTGGGCTGTGAATTGTTGGTATTATTGATTTGAGGATCTGAGTGTATTTACGCTTATTCAAGATGGCGATCAATGGGTGTTAGGACCCATCTTTAAATAATGAACTTGGTTTATGTGGTGGTATGGGTCTTATTCCAATTTATCTTATTCTACAAAAACTCTGTGCATGCAATTATTTTCTGATATTAATTAACAAACTTTCAGTCAACAACGTGTAAAAATGATACTAAATGAAACATTGTGGGATAATATTTGCAAAGCTGGAAAAGTTATCAAAGAGAAACCTCTTGATCACTTCTTCAAAGACAGGACATTTGTCCCCACATATGAATGTAATTACTTTTATGCAATAATAAAATGTATATTTTCCCTTTCTCAGTGATCAATTTTGGAAACCCTATTTTATAAAATGCATTGCATATTTTGGACAGTACACCACAGGAACAGGTTCTCCAATCCAATCCAACGTGGTGCCAAATTCAACTAAACTCTGCTGCCTGCACTTGATATATATGACCCTCGTTTCCCTGCATATATTGAGAAGTTTCTCAAATTCTGTTATTATATCTGCTTCAACCAGTATTCCTGGCAGCCCTTTTTAGGCAAAAATTTTATTTCAATTATTTTACAATACTAAGTTCATTAAATATTTGTTATATATTCCATCCTGGCTTCCTTGCAACATTTTTTTCTCCAGCACTTTTTTCCTTTCATTGTTGATCTTCAGGATTCATTGCTTAATTCTCCGGTCGGGCAGCAAGACAGACTCGACCTTGGCTTTGGTGTAAAAATATACAAGATTATGGAGCTTAACAGGTAGAGGGAAGGATGCCACTTTCAGTTTACCTCAAGGAACTGAGGTAAGAACATTTTCTCATTTGAATCTTTGCAACTTCTGACCGAGGAGGCCGGTCGGGGTTCTGTCACTGAGTACATGAGAGAGAGAGATTTAGCGAATTGAAGGAACTGATAGATAATGGAGTGAATGAAGGGAATTGATACTGAAAGGCTAAACAGCTTACTCTTGCTCCTATTACTTCTGTTTTGAAGGGGAATTATGAGTGAACGGAAGAGGTATTGAGGCGTGAGTTTTCCCCGGGGACTCCCGTTTCCTCCTCTGTTCAAAAACGAACTGGGGATTGTAGGTCAATTGGGTGTAATTAGGTGACACGGGCTCGTGGGCCAAAAAGGCCAATTACCGTACTGTATGTCTAAAATTAAAAAAAACAGTACACAATCATGTGATCAATTGATCAGGTGAATGCACTATCTTTTGCCCAGACAGGTAAGTTGAGACCAGAGCACATTCATTTAAGGTGAGGGGTGTGGGATTTAATAGGAACCTACGGCTCCTAGAACGCTTCCATCAGCGCTGTCTCCGCTCCATCCTCAACATTCATTGGAATGACTTCATCACCAACATCGAAGTACTCGAGCTGGCAGAGTTCGCAAGCATCGAATCCACGCTGCTGAAGACCCAACTGCACTGGGAGGGTCACGTCTCCAGAATGGAGGACCATCGCCTTCCCAAGATCGTGTTCTCTGGCAAGTTCTCCACTGGCCACCAAGACAGAGGTGCACCAAAGAAGAGGTGCAAGGACTGCTTAAAGAAATTTCTTGGTGTCTGCCACATTGACCACCACCAGTGGGTTGATATTGCCTCCAACCGTGCATCTTGGCGCCTCACAGTTCGGCGGGCTGCAACCTCCTTTGAAGAAGACCGCGGAGCCCACCTCACTGACAAAAGACAAAGGAGGAAAAACCCAACACCCAACCCCAACCAACCAATTTTTCCTTGCAACCACTGCAATCGTGCCTGCCTGTCCCGCATTGGACTTGTCAGTCACCAACGAGCCTGCAGCAGACGTGGACATACCCCTCCATAAATCTTCATCCGCGAAGCCAAGCCAAAGAAAAGAAAGAAAGAGGTAACAGTTTTTTTACACAGAGGGAGGTGAATGCATGAAACAAACTTCTGGAGGATGTAGTTGAGACAGGTCATATTGCAATGTTTGAGAAACATTGAGGCAGATGCTTGGAGAGGATGGATTTTGAGGGACATGGGCAAACACAGGCAGGTGGGGACTAGTGTGGGTGAAGCCTAGTGTGGGTGGGACA
The DNA here is from genome assembly GCF_036971445.1 of Narcine bancroftii. NCBI lineage: Eukaryota > Metazoa > Chordata > Chondrichthyes > Torpediniformes > Narcinidae > Narcine > Narcine bancroftii. The sequence goes on along the minus strand of NC_091476.1, from coordinate 34,976,927 downwards.
TCTTTGGTGAGTGTGGTTAGGTTAGATCAAAGAGCCAAGTCCTATGTTGTACAATTGTATAATGATATCAAAAGCGTGCTTTCATTTTAATCACTATTCATGCTGAAATTTGAGTGCTGCTTCAAATGGGAGATTCCATTCAGTAATGGATCTTCCTCAGTTGAATTGGTTTGGAAAATGTTCTCCCTAGGTTCACGTGCAATCAGGTGCTCGATAGCTACTCTTAGCGGTGTAACTGTAATTCATGTTAATGACTAATTTCAGCGAAGAAGGTATCTTTCAAAAGAGTTGTAGACAGAGCCATTTATTGCAACCTGGTTGCTATGATTGAGGCAAGATATATAATATGAGGAGAAGTGAACTTTTGATACTGATATTTTTACTTTTTCTTACGGTTCTCTCCATTTCCACCATTTTTCATTCTTTAACTGAGAGAGCAAGTGGCTGCTACACAGTTTTTTAAATCTATGGACAGTGGAATTTTACTTCCAAATCAAAACATTTTAAGTAGGTCAACACTTGCAATAAAGGTAGGGCCGTGGAACCATTTTGAATTAACAGAAAGCAGACAGAGTTTTGATTGAATAACTGAACAAAATCCAGGCAATTAATCTGAATGTGAAACCAAAACAGAAAACAGTTACTCAATTAAACCTTGAGTCTTAAATTATTTCACAATCAGAAAATGGAAATGATCAATACAAAAGAATATTCCTGTTCTGGTTTTGAGTTTTGTCAATTGAATTTGGCTACCATGCTACTGACGTTCCAGTTTATAAAAATAATGACTGCTGCAGAAGAAACAACCAACCAACAATTATTTATTGTAGGGAATAAATGCCCACTTTAACATTTATTGCTTCAAATAACAACTGCATTGTGTGTTACGAGTGGCCTCTGCCCCAGAATACCTGCATGTACAGTCACGGGATTTTAGCTCGCAAATGAAAAAAAATCTTGATCGATCACCCCTTAGAAATAGTCACAATTGCTTGAGTGGTGTACTGCGATGTACTTTTTTTTTCTCCTGTCAGGTTCGAGGAGAAAAGACTTATCCAGTATGAATACATACATTAAAATACTCAATGCAGATTCCATATTTCAAACTTATTTAATCTGAAGGGCACATTCTTAAATTTGTATTAACTTATTTAGAAGGGTAGAAAAGGGTGAGACATCATTACATTATGTTAAGTATCAAAATGCTTCAGGGAGTGCCAGTTATTCAATTACTAAAAAAAATCCTGCACATTCTTATGGAGCACATAATATTTTTAGAACCAATTTAAAAAAAAACTACATTTAATAGTTTATTACAATGTCCTTCTGAAACTTAAATCCATTTAGAATAGTAGATTAACAATTTATTTTGACAGAAAATCAACAAGTAATGAACAACTGCCACCGTGAGCAATAACTAGTTATATATAGTATCATTTCCCTGAAGTTCTAAAGGCTCCTAGCCAGACAACTACTGGAAGAGTACAGGAGACACTGAGACTACTCACCAATGGTACCTTTCGCAAATGGAAAACAAATAGTTTGAGAGCTTGTTTAAACAGATTAAAATTTGATAACTTGTGCATGATACTGATGCTTGCATCTGTTATACTTTTGTGCCAGTTCAGGGTCAAATTCAGATTGAAACCTCCTTTCTCTTATTTTCCATATGCATTTGCCTAAAATTTATTACATGAATGTCAACATTTTAAAAGGCTTTAACAATCTTCATTGATTGAGGTTGCAGTAATTCTGCAAGAGATCTCTTTCCTCATCATCCACACATGAATCCTGGCTCTTACTGTGGATATGTAGAGCTTACAAGGGTAGACTAACAGATCTCGTCAAATAAGAGCCAACTGAGCAGGACCAAAAGTATGAGTTCACTGATTTTTTTTTAAGTGTTTAAACTTAGTTTGGAGAGAAAATTTAAGAAAATCACAAAATAAATGTCAATATACTGTAATTGCATCAGTGTACTCTTACAATTTTCCAACAAAAATATTTTCATTCCATTCCCAATAAAGCTCAAGGAACAGCATCTTATCTTCAGACCCGCCACATTCCAGCCTTTGTGAATTAACAATACTTAACTAATTCAGGTACAAATTCTGCCACTACCACTCGCACCATTTCCAGATCCACTTTCTCTCCTTGCCCAATTACCATACCTCGATGCCTTGCACTATCGACCCTTTTGACATTTCTTCTGCCTACAGTATCTCTTCAGCATTTTCCTTATAAAAATTCTTGTCCTTGTTATTTATCTTAAATTTTATTTTACTTCTCTTTTCCGCAGGTTGTGAAAAGATACTGATCTAAAAATAACATTGTTTCCTTTTCCAAAAAGGCTGCCTGATCCCATATTTCCATTTTTATTTACTATTTCCAAAATACATGTTTTAAACTCCAGCAAACTTTAAAAAAATGTAGTAATTATTTTGGATAAATTATTCAGTTCCAAGTTCACATATTTACATATGAACAAGAATGGAAAGAGTCCATTTTATTCAGTATGTCCGTGCTGGTCTTTCGCAAAAGCCATCCAATTAGTCTCATTCTCCCGCTGTTTCCTCAAAGCCCTGCATATTTTTTCCAAGTTATTCAGGCAATTCCCTCGTGAAAGCTATTCTGAATCAGCTTGCAGCACTCGAGAGTATTTCAGACCATGGTAATTTGTTGTATATATTTTATCTCTTATCTTGTTTCTTGTTCTTTTGCCAATTACCTCAATCTACAGCTTTTGGTTATATCACCATTCATGTGGCCTGTGGCATTCGGCCTTGTTGCTATTCTTGAACAGCTGCGTAACATCTATAGTCCTCCTTGCCAAGACTTGTTTGACAAATCTGAACTCATTTATGTTACTTTGATCTTCTTTAATTGATTAATGTCTATTATTAGATACCAACATTGAATATTATTCTTACAAAAAATGCATACACTTGATCTGAACACTTAGTAAGACCACCAGCTACCTTTTTAAGATGCCTTAATATTGTCAATTTAACATCTGAAGGTGCAATGGTTCACAACCCATTCATTGTACGTCAGATTTTTAAATATTGCAAGAGTCTGATTTCATGTTGCAGAATGGGACTCCACCAAAGCCATCTTGTGTGACTGTTTCAAGCAACAGAAGCAATGTCACATTTACATGAAATAAATGTACATTTACATGTACAAAAACAAAACCTTGCATGACTACAACCAAAGTATATTAATGACCTTTAAAACTGTAGGACTGATAATAGAACAATTTCAATTGTTTTTAAAAAATATTATTCCAGCTCTATTTTTCTACACATTTGAACATATAAAGAACAAAGCTGCACTTTTCCTCTCAATCAAACTACTTGGTCTTGATTTTCTGATTCACAAAAAAAGTAGCCTTTTATCATCTTTAAAGTGATGCCACCTGAACATGATGGTTACCAGTGCATGACAATAACCATTTTTAATTGCATCCCAGATGAGCCTTGATGCATTTTGTTGAGAGCAGTGACTCAGTGGCTGGAAGTAGCTCATGCTGAAGATGTAAGCTTTTGCATTGTTGTATAATTTTCCCTCCAGGCATCAGTTACACTTTATCAGGTAAAATCATTCCCTGCAGTCGTGCTGATAGTAAATAAAAATAAATTTTACTGAATAAACCTCAAAACTGTGCGGAACAGATGTTAAAGTCCAAGAGCTACAAGCGGTAAATCTTTCATCCTCAGCTCAATGCTGCTGTTTCCATAGGCAACTGAAGCTCTGTCCTGATTGAAGCAAAAACCTGAGCAAATTGGCCTCCTATCAACTGGATATGATATTATTACTTTTAACCTAGTTACATGAGATAATTTAGCCACCATACTGCAAAGGAGTATATTCAGACTACCTATCGGATAAAAACACACAAAACTAGAGAAACTCAGCAGCTCAAGCAGTGGCGTTTATATAGTAAAGGTAAAAATATATGACTGACTTTTCAGGCTTGAGCCCTTCATCAAGATATGGGAAAATGTCATTAAGCATCTGAATAAAAGAGTAGGGAGAGGAAGGGGTGGTCACAAGGCAGGAGGTGATAGGTGGAGAAGGGAGGGAGGGGATAGCAGAGATCAAATGGAGGAGTGATGGCTGGGGGAAGGGAAGGAGGAGAACTGGAAAAGGGAAGGTAAAGGGGGAAGGTGAAGAGGAAGCAGGTTAGCAGAAACCGGAAAATGCCATCTGAATGGAGAGTGCCCAGATGGAAAATAAGGTGTTGTTCCTCTTGTTTATGTAATTCCTAAGTTCTTTGAAAATTGTCAGTCCACTCGTATCTGTTTTAAACCTTCAGCAAACAACATCTCTTCCATCAGCTCATTTCTATTCCAGAATCTGGCATAATCCATGAGGCGACATCGTTCTTTTGCAGAGTGGATTCATCTAATTGTAAAGAGAATTCCTTGGATTGTAATGAAATTACTAATTGTTTTACAATGTCCTTTGCCATCTCATCAATTCTAGCAACAGTGGAATTACTCACAGGAATTGTCTGAATGGTTTATTTGGCATTTAAGTTCATGACATCAGTTATTATTATGGATACTGAAGGCAAAATAAGTGACTGAGTGATACTCTAAACATTTGCACTTTTACCAAACAATTCATTTATCTTCAATGATGCAAGAGACCCTTTTCTAATTTTTGTGACATTTCAGTAATAATTTGTTTGAGAGTTGGCCTTCTCACGCAATGAACTCTAAGAATTTGAAGTAATCCGAGGGTTTATCTTTCTTCTCTTTATGTACAGTCTCTAAATGTTGTTTCAGCTTGCGTTTCATGCTTTTGTTTGAAAATCTATTCAAACAAATCAAACATCTGGGCAGAGAAGGATTTTGCAGAGATGTAATGAAACATATAAGTATTCCACTGAATACTCCCGACACTTCATTTTCAAAGGAACTGATGGGTAAAATTATTTCTGAAAGTAACAAAAATTAACTACAGCAAAACAAAAGCACTTCTTACAAGGGTTTGCACAAAAGTCGTCTTAAATTTTATGGAAAATAATGAACAAATCATGCTTTCTTCAATGAAAGCTAACAGAAGAAGATATACATTCACTACCTGTCATAAAAACTCGAAGCAAAATGAGGGCGCTAATGGAAGCATGAAATATGGAGCAAATCTTTTCAACCCGCATGCTTTTTTCCTGGAAAAGAATGTAATAGAACAAAAGAGGAAAGCAACGTGGAAGTGAATTCATAGCCAAAGGTGGTTCCATGTCAGTCAAACACAATCATGTTGAAGCAAGAAACGCTCTGAAAACATTGTTAATTTTTTGCATTATCAACGTCGTTTGAGGCTATCTCCAGATTTCTTCCAACCTTGAAAAAAGTCTCAAATTGCTTGGCAACAATATAGCAAACCCTAACAGCAAAGTCCTTTCCATCCCCAAAAAATGTTTAATCTGTTCAGTCTCCATGTCCCTTAGATGCCTCAGTTCTCCTTATTAAGGACTTCAGTCCTTGGTCCCACCTTAAATGCGCTGCGGCCCTCAGGGGAGGCATATGGCCATCGTTGAGAATGGCTGCTCTAGGGCATTGATAGCAGGGACTTGCCAATGGGTTTACTTTTATTTAATGCTCCAATCTAGAGTTAACTCAGACATATCTCCCAAAATTATTTGTAAACTGCAACCAACAGATCCCAGGACACTCTTAAGCAGATTCTTACTCCTGACTATCATATGAATGACCAACTCTAGATATTCACCATGAGCTAATCTCACATTTGGCTTCTGTGTACTGCTGAAGCATAGATTGCTCAATGAGAAACATCCTGGCCACCACATCACTTCATCGTAACACAAAATCCTTGCAAACTTCAAGTTCCCAACCCAATATTGTCAAATTTCAGGAGATTACCCTCAGTACTTTAAAGATTTCAATGTTCATCTCAAAGACTGCTGCAAAAGGCTTCAGGTTTGGAAAGATAATGGGATAAAGGTTATTACAAATATAAAAGAAAATTTAAAATAAACATAACCCATTTAGGAATATCATGCAATTGTATGTTGCTAATGTGTAGTATTCACAGAAAGTTAAGGTGGTTCAGAAACTCAAACTACAAATTAGCACAGATATCCTCAGATGGCCATGCAATAAAAACCAAAATATCTCAATAAGAATATTGAATTGTACCTCCTTGATTCATTGTGACCCATACATCTGTTGATATAATAGTTTTTGAATTTGTTTGCCACACTTCAAATTGCAAATTTATTGATACAGTCTTCTTTGGCTTGGCTTCGCGGACGAAGATTTATGGAGGGGTAATGTCCACGTCAGCTGCAGGCTCGTTTGTGGCTGACAAGTCCGATGCGGGACAGGCAGACACGGTTGCAAGGGAAAATTGGTGGGTTGGGGTTGGGTGTTGGGTTTTTCCTCCTTTGTCTTTTGTCAGTGATACATAGACAAACACATTTCTTGATCTTCTGATTTTCACCACACAACATCCCCAGCTCAATCTTGTCAAACTCCAAAACAAAGTTAGTCACTGTCAAAAAGTAAGCATATCAAAATACTAACCAACTTAGGAACTTCTCATTGTCATCAGGATGTCACTTGATTTTAATGGTGCTTTCCAAATAAAAGCAGCAATATTTCTGATATGTGGTTCCTTAACTTAAACGACTGCACTTCCTTTGATGTAATCTTACACATTTGTTAATCGGAGATGCCATAGGAATACCACAAGAGTGTAACTGTATTTAGGACTTTTGGCTTTTCTCCACTATTTTTCTGGCCTTTAATATTAATCATTGCATTAAAAATTAAAGAAAGATTCACAGGATATTTTGACAAAGAATGACCCAAATCATTCTTCTGGCATAAACATACACCAGCAGCCTCAAATGTAATTCTGAACTATAGGTGTTATCCACAAATTACTCAGGCTTTATTCTCATTAGCTTCCAGATCAAATGAATCTCAGCAGTGAAGCACATTTTTATTGATTTATCCCATCCATTCTTAACTCCACATAAAAACATACAGAAGGTTGTGTGTGAGTCACAAGCTCAGGTTCTGGCTGAGTGGGACATCAAGTTTGTTAAGAAGCTACACACTCTCCTGGAGGAACTCAGCAGATCGAGCAGATCAGTGTGAGAATAAGAATGGTCGTAAGAATAAGAATGGTCGTAAGAATAAGAATGGTCAACATTGCAGCATGGATCCCATCATCAGTATTTGGAAGAAGTTTGTTAAGAATCTTCTTTAGTTGAATGTGGAATGGAACCTTATGAACTTGCTGTGGAATTTTTATTGCACAGTTTGAAAATGCGATTCATTAAAAACGTACCGGGGGGTATAGATGAATTGGGTACAATTGGGCGGCATGGGCTCATGGGCCGAAATAGCCCATTTGCGTGCTGTATGACAGCATTTAAGTTTACAGGATGACAGAAAAGCATCTTAAGAGCACTTGAGGAAAGAAAGGTGAGTACTGCAATGTGCTGTGAATGTTCACGTGCAAACCAATCTCTTGTCTGTGGATATTATTGCTTCTTGAATTTGGTTGCGCTTGGAAATTCATCTCCATTTTACTGAAAGGCCTTATCTTCATGGAAGGCCATTTCTGTGGTGCAAAATGATCTTCTGGAAATGTTCAGCAGCAAGCCCATGAGAAAAATAGCTGTGAGTGCATCACATCACAAAATTATGGATTGTGTGTCTGTGGTGATGATTCCCACAGAATGGAGCACAGAATCATGAAGGAAATTAATTGGCATTATTTGTTTTCTGGAAATATGCTTCTTAAACATCTGCTACAATTTCAGTGTGAAGTGTGTCACCAAACCTAACTCAATCCATTTTGCTCAACAGGAGAAGGGCTGAGAAGCATATAATTAAAAAAAAACTTAAAACATAATTAGAAATTTGTTATGCATATTAGAGAAATTTGGCACAAGAACACCAAATATTTTTACTATGGGAAAAGCTTTATAAGTAATTTTTCTTCAGAAATATATTTCATTACTGGCAACAGGCATGTGAATCTTTAGATGAGTAGAATAAAAACAGCTTTCTAAGGTATAATTTCTAAAATCAGTGAAAAATTATTTTTATTTATTATAGAAAACATTTCAAAAATTAGGAACATAGAAGGAAAAAAAACACCTTTAATAAACATATGAAACATCATCAAAGGGTGGTGTTGATAACGTGCCAAAAATAAGAGATCTCGTGGCTGACAGATGGAATGGCTTAGGTACCCAGCACCCAATGCCCTTTGGGAGCCCTTTTTGCCCTCAGCACCCTCGTGAATCCTGGTTCCGATACCCGGTTCCCTGGAGCCAGTCTCCAATAGCCCATAGCCTCAGCCACTGGTCACCATCCTGTAGGGTTGTCTACTCTGCTTCTCCTTGTCAAGAGGCGACCTTCTCCTGGTTTCTGGTCCACTGCTCCCTGGAGTCCGCACCCCTCGTGGCCACTGCTGAGCAGAGATGCTGCCACCTTGGGCACAGACCGCATGGTTGCAGGATTTTAAAATTAAATACTGTCAACTTCTTTAACAGGCTGTTTAAAGCTTGTACAGAGCCATTGGCATTAATACCATGCGGTTGAACCCTTTGGAGCTGCCTTGCGATTTGATTAAGCTAGTCAAAAACATTCAGGACCTTCGTCGTTTTGGAGAAGCTGTTCCTAAAGTCATAAGAACAGTATCCAGAAGGGACAGGCTTCAGCTGATTGGTTAATGAATCAAAAACCACAGAAAGGTAAATATGCCATGAAGCCATTTGGATTTTGAACATACAACATAGAGGATGATGGAAGTAGGCTCAATAAAATAGTTAAAAAAAAAGAGATTCAAATACTTTTATTCAAAAAATTCACATTACATTTCTCTTCCATGCTTCAGGGAAAAAAAAATCTACATTTTTGAACAGAAGTGAATTTACAGGTAAGCAAGTCGGCTGAAGTGATGACAACAGGAAAAGGCAGTCACTAGCTGCAGTCAAAATCAAGATAAAGATAGCAGGCATCTTCTTCAATGACATGATAAATCAAAAACCCTTCTATCGTTATCACTTGGAAGTTGCATCAGATCATTTATATGTCTTAAAATTCTAAATGTAAGGTAAAGATAATTTTTAAAAAAAATGTTTGTTTAAAAAAATATTTAGACACACAGCACAGTAACAGGCCATCTCGGCCCAAGAGTCCGTGCCGCCCAATTTACACCCAATTAACCTACACCCCCGGTATGTTTTGAAGGGTGGGATTCAAAACCATGTCCCGATCATTGGTGCTGTAACAGCGTTGCGCTAACCACTACACCAAATGTGCCGCCCCTATCTCGGTGTTTTCTTGAAGTATCTTCCACGCACTGAATAGATGCAACTATGTGAACCAAAACTGATTTTATTTATATTAAGTTATATTGGTGAACATCATATCAAAATGGTTTCTTAGTTTGAATATATGTTCTCTTTTATTCTAATAATTACAAATGACCATCTGGCATGTGGATTTTTAATGGTTCTGAAAACTGCAACAGAATAAAAATTCTCCATATTTGTGAATGCATAATTGAGAAGTTAAAAAATGAAGAAACAGGAGATTGAAAAAGAGAGATAGTCACTTGTGCCTGCTCTGTTATTTAACCATATTATGGCTGCCTGGAGGTTAGTGATGAGTGGTGTCCTGCAGGGATCCATTCTGGGATCCCTGCTCTATGTATTTTTTTTTAAATCAATGACTTGGACAAGGAATTGGAGGGGTGGGTTAGTAAATTTGCACAGAGATGTACAAGATTATGAGAGGCATAGAAAGAGCGGATACCAGTACCTTTTTCCTGAGGCAGCAATGACTGATACCAGAGGACATCCATTTAAAGTGTATCGAGGAAAGTTTAGGGGAGATGTCAGGGGTACTTTTATTATATATATATATATATATATATACTGGGTAGGTGTCGATAGCACATTGCCAAGGGTAGATACAGTGCTGAAACAATGGGGTCATTAAAAATACTCTGAAATAGGCATGAGGATTTACGAAAAGAGGGGGACAATGGGTGTGAGGGAGGGAATGGTCAAAATTGATCATGGAGTAGGTTTTGATAGGGTGCTTCAATGCCTTTGCAGTCACATTTTTTTAGTCTATAACAGGGGTGGCCAAACTTGCTTAACATAAGAGCTGCATTCCATAAACTTCAGATGTTTGAGAGCCGTAGCAATCACGCGGTCGCAAGCCACACCCACTAACATTATCATTAGTCCCTTTCAGGTGGCCATAATACCTGAATGTAAAGCCGCCTAAAATACCCGAATGCAGCTGTCAGGAGGCCACCTGAAAGCAGAGAACCCACCTCAGAGGTGTACTTACTCAACCCACCTCGGAGAGGTATATTCTCTGCTTCCGAGCGCTCCTCCTAGGCACCTGAAAGCAGCAGCCTGAAAGTGGCTAGCAGCTCTCAGGTGCCTAGAAGGGGGTGGGCTGATGACAATTAGTCGGCGACCCAACTCCCCGCTGCCTGACAGCCCCCTGGCACAGGACATCAGGGCTGGGGTGGCCGGTGCGGGAGGTTGCCCACCCCGGTACAGTTTTGTTGGGGAAAATATTTTCCAATCCTTGCCTTGCAAATCATCCATTTGTAAAATGTTGATACACTGGAGATAGTGAGGAAGCCCTGTTTCAGAGGGAACAATTTTGCAAAAGATTTTTTTCTAATCAAGTCTACACACCAAACATTCCCCCTAAGCACCTGAAAGCAGCAAGGCAAAGCAGGTGCCTAGCAGCAAGCAGGCTGTTGACTGTCAGCTGATGACCTGGTGACAGCCACCCTCCCCGCTGGCGACAGCTACCCTCTCCGTGAGCCGCATATTACATGTCAAAGAGCCGCATGTGGCTCGCGAGCAGTGGTTTGGCCTCCCCTGCTCTATAAAAGGGCCTAATGACTATAATTACCCAACTCACTATACTTTTATATTATCTTTTTAGTTGATTTTGACTTATGAAATCTTCCCCAATCCCTATGCACAAGCTGTAGGCCCCTTGTATGATGCAGAATCAGATTGAAGATGAGCCAAGAAATTTGCTGTTTTGCAGCAGTTTTGAGCATTACAGGTGCAAAAATTGCTATAAATTACATTTCTATAAATGTACTATTTTTAAAAAAATTATATGAGTGCAAAAGAAGAGAAAAAAGAGTAAGATCGTGTCTGTGGTTCATTGTCCATTCAGAAATCTGATGGCAGAGGGGAATAAACAGTTTTTGTACCATTGGGTACTGATGCATCCAACATTATATCTTGGGTTTCCAGTCCTGCCTGGCTCACCATTATACCCCTTTGACCTTAACCACTGACTAAATCCACACAGCATAGGAACCCAAAGTGAGACCGATTTAGAACAAAGTTTCTGGTTAACTTTCTCTCTCCCTGAAGAATTATTTTCTCTGCAATTCTGATTTTAATTAATCATCTCTAGTGCAGCAGCTGTAGACATTTTCTTCAGATATGGTAAGTTGGATGGTATCTAGGGACTCACCAGCACCTTTACAAGCTGCAGCCACATGTCTATCAATGTTCTCTCATTTTATTTTATTTACCATTTTTCAGGGTTTGAATTAATTGTCTATACTTTTTAAAATCTTATTAACAATTTCTATTGATTGCAATTACACAGTTCTTGATCTTTGCTGGATCTCAGTCCAGAGTCTGCACTCGGGAAAAGAAAAATCAACAGCTATCCTGAAATACTGATCCTATATTTTCAATGCTTCAAACATCTGGTCTGATTTCTTGCTGCTCTTGCATTGTTCCAAGCTTTAAGCCTGTTAGCTTGTTGCTTTAAACTCAGGGTCTCATGAAGCCTTATACCACTGCACTCAGTTCAGTGCAGTCTTCCTCATTCAGATGCCCAAACACGTGCCTTCAGGCTGAACCTTGGTTACCAATTTAGGCTGCAGTGTACAAGAGTGTTGAAAGCCAAAGCAGTATGATAAGATGTTGTGTGAATCTCTGCTGATGTGCTGCAAATTAGTGTATGCATATGTGTTTTTGTTGCAAAAAGTGGTACAATTAAAGATAATAATTAAGGCTCTGAGGACTTTGAACCACAAACATTTTTCATGGTATTCTGCACGGAAGTAACCACATGACATTTCACCAATGTATGGACCAATATCATTATCTAGATGTAATTAAGTTAGACATATTCCAAAATACTATTTCCCCACAATTATTATTTGGCTGAAAGAAAAATGTCTATATCCATGATAGAATGTCTACATTAGAGTGAAAATTCATTTGTTTTGAACGACTTTTAGTGTTTTCAAAGATACAAAATACTCACTGATTTGCAGCCATATATTTCTATCATCAAACAAAAGTGAGAGAATCCTTTCCAAGTGACTGTGATAAATCCCAAGAACTAGGCAAGAGTAAACTCTTCCAACGGGAAAGGGAGAATATAAGAAAGCTGATTCACATGTCTCCTCCACCCTCCCTTCTCTATTCTAGTACAAAGCCTATTCCTTTCAGATCTAAAACACTACTTGGGACTACTGTAATCATTATGAAATGTTGAGAATTTTCTCATTTATTGTGTGTGTGTGTGTGCGTGTGTGTCCTCCAACTCCCTGCAACATGATAATCTTTGTTAATAATATTCATGATGTTTAATTATAATTGCACTTTGAAAATCACAACACAAATATATACAGCTATAAAGATAATTAGTTCTCCCAGGGTTTACCAATAATACTCCAGTGCTGCGTCAAATTTGTTCATCCTTCCTTTGTAACTATCAGTTTCTAAGGTGTTTCATTTTAATATACATAACCATAATACTTAATTTCAGCAAAATTACAAAGCATGAAGAAAACACACACACACACACACACAAGTTTAAGGTGAAGAGATACCAGGAAGGTTCCTCAAGCTCACAAATGTTACTTTAAAATTACATTCTTAAAAAAACATCAAGACAATGTAATTAAAAGGCAAAAACATATAATACACTATCTGAGGCCAATAAACCTGTGCTTTGTTGATTCAACAAAGTTCCTTATAATACTCTCTTTGGATATCCAAGGTTTGTATTGCAGGGGCAGTGAGGCAATTTCACTCATGACACAAGTCTTGAGTTTAGTTTTGAAAGGTGGAGTGCTTAAACCACATTTTATATCTCGAGTGCAGTCACAATTTGAAACATCATTGCTGTACAACCAAAGTGTATTTGTAGAAAGTGCAGGTAATTAAAACAAATCTGAAGAACTGATCACTGAGAACTCAATTTCCCACCTGAGGTGGCAGTTTACAATTTGGCCTCTAGCTAATTTAGATTTATTTGTGAGAGAAGAAACAATCAAACAAAGACAAATGTTGTATATTCAAAGAGTGCAAGGTGACTGTAAACTGCACATACAGTCATAATCTCACATAATGCAAGCTATCCTGTTAGAAAAGAGTTCTTATGGGATAGAGTTGGGTTATTTATGTTTCTTGTCAAAACATTAACATCAGAACACTAACACTTTGTGAGATAAGATGTTAAAAATGACAGCTGGGATGAAGAGATCACATGTTTTGAACTTCTTCTAGTTCTTCAATGAACCAACATTAGTCCCTTTGGGTTATTCATTTCACAAAATAAAAACATGAGGTGAACAAGAGCATGCTGCTAGAATGGCGGGGGGGGGGGGGGGGGGGGATTATTATCAAGGATTCTTCATGGTACTGTGATATCTGACACATATACAACAAACAAGCTCTGGTCTGACAGACAATACATTGCCTTTCACTATAATTTATTGTTTTTTGAAACATAAATTGAATGTTCAAAGACAAAAGAAATTCAAAACCTCTTTAAAAGCAGGCACTTTTGTTCACAAACAAAAGAACTTGCAAAAGGTACTCCACTGGATCAAGTCTGAAAAGAATCAGATTAATTCCACAGCATATTTCATTTATACACCTGCCTGTTCCAAATGTTTCCCCTTTATTATGTCGCCATGAATACCCATTTTTCTCTGACTGCTGCTATATGGTCAGCACCGTAGTTAATGTGACAAAAAAAAAGTAAGTTTTCTGAGAAATAAAACTGGGTCACATGCCTCAGAGGAGAGGCTTGCATTATTTCATTTCCACCTTTTCTTCTTTTTTGGCATCTCTGAGGCTGTCTATACCCAGAAGTGCTTCAGTCAGACTGGACCATCAAATCAATTATCACAGCAGTCTGCTTTCCAAATATGAATGGCAATGAATGACAAAGGCTGCGGTAACTTTCAGCTTAGATTTATCAGCATCTTTTGTTTCGTTGGAGTTTGTTGGAACCTTGCAATTCATTGGAAGCTCAAACTGCCTGCTGCATCTGCTGTTCAGGAACCCCAAGTAAAAGAGTGCAAAAGAATGCTTTACCTTGCTACGTTGATATGAATGCACAAAGGAGCATTAGTGCTATAAAAGCTTTTAAGTTACTGATTTTTGAAAACTTCTGGGAAAGCATATTTATCAACTATGTCTTTAACTGAGCTCTGAGCAGCAATTATGGGGAATGATTTAAAAGAACAAGTACGTATAAAAAGACAAAAGAACACTCTGATAGTTGCACCCTTTGACTTAATAGGAAATACATTACTCAGAACAAGGTTGTGAATTGCAGTTCTATGTGGAGCACAGTTATCAATGAAAGATCTATAAGTAATTCACCAGTTATGATTGTTATTTGTGCTAAATTCATCGTGCAGCACCAATTTAAAGCAGCTTTATTTTTTTTCCCCTGCGTAGGAGAACCTAAAACTAGAAGGGTGAGAGACATGGAGGGTGGTGGGTATATGGAATGAGCTGCCAGAAGATGCTGCAGAGGAGGATACAGTTATTACATTGAAGACATTTAGACAAGTACTTGGAGAGGAAGGATTTACAGGGATATGGGCCAAACCTAGGCAAATACAACCAGCTCAGAACAACTTGGGGGGGAACAACTCATTTCCGAGCGATGACTATGATCAGGCTGACTTTTAAAATGATCAAATTAGCATGAGAAAATGGATCAAATGTTCTGAATGTGGACAGCATATTTACAAATAAAATATCTTGGAAGCATCAGCAAAAGACTTGCAACTTGATTTAATTTAATTCAGAGAAATAGAAGGTAACAGGCCTTTCTGGCCCACCCAAATATATCCAATGAACCTATTAACCCCATTTGTCTGGGAGAAAACCGGCGCACCTGGAGGAAACTGAAGCACCTGCAGGAAACCCAGACGGGCAGGGGAACAATGTAAAACTGCTTACAGAGTGGTTGATTCGAACCTGGATCGCTGGTGCTTGTAATAGTATTGTGCAAACTATGCCACCCAAAATACAAGCCTCAAACAAAAGGAGGGAAAAATGAAACATTTAAAACATGAATGCACATCAGAAACCTTCAAAAGAGAACACATTTCAAAAAAGAAATTAAACTTATTTGCAAAGCTGATAAATCAAGATAGCACATAAATGTTTCAATCTGTATTAAATAGACATTCTTTTATGTTGAAACATAATTCTCTTAATTTCAAATAATCAACTGATTCTCATTGTGAATCAAAAGACAAGGAGTGAGGGAGTCACGTGATGGAGTAGTGGCCGGACGGTGAACTCCAGCCCTCTCCAGAAAAGTCGGGAAAAACAAGAGAAAATACAAAGGCACAGAAATACAAGTTAAAGAAAAGTGAGTATAAAGGTGGAAAGAAGATGGAGACAAAAGGAGAAAAATCAAAATCAACGGAAAGAAGAGAGGAAGAGAAGACAACGGAGGAAAAAGGTGAAGGCCTTACCTGTCCGAAGAGGCCCGCTGTGGAGAGAAGACCCCACTACCTCAGGTCGGTAGAAAAAGAACTACAACAATGGCTCACAGAGCCGAGTAAAAGTGCGCAACCGCGCATGAAAAAAAACACACCGACGGGAGGGGGGACCAGCTGGGGAGTCGATCTCCACAGCCGGCAACGACAGCTGCAGAACACCTGCAGCAAGAAGAGACCACAGAAGACAATGGAAACAAGAAAGAAGAGGAGGAAAGGGCAGCAAAGAAACAACAGATGGCCAACCTAGAGGAAGAAGAAGAGGAAGAATACAGTGAAATAGATAAAGGGAAAGGCAAGGTAAAGGATATACTTGCTCTTGTTAGAGGATACATGGAGTCATTTAAAGAATGGCAAACACAGGAATTCAATGATTTAAGAAAAAGAATAAACAACACAGAAAAGAAAATAAATAAAATGGATATGACCTTAACAGAAATGGGGAAAAAAAATGGACAAGATGGAAGAACGGGCAATAGCAGCAGAAATGGAGGTAGAAGACTTAAAAAAGAAATTGGAGGAATCTAATAAAAAAACTAAAGAGACACAAGAATTACTAGCCCAAAAAATAGATATAATGGAAAATTATAACAGAAGAAATAACATAAAGATAGTGGGCCTTAAGGAAGATGAAGAAGGCAAGAATATGAGGGAGTTTATAAAATAATGGATCCCTAAGGCCCTAGGATGTCCAGAACTACAGCAAGAAATGGAAATAGAAAGGGCACATAGAGCATTGGCCCCTAAACCACAACCACAACAAAAACCAAGATCTATTGTAGTAAAATTCCTAAGATATACTACAAGAGAAAAGGTACTGGAGAAGACAATGGAAAAAGTAAGAGAGGGCAACAAACCACTGGAGTATAAAGGGCAAAAAATCTTCATTTATCCAGATATAAGCTTTGAACTCCTAAAGAAGAGAAAAGAGTTCAATACAGCAAAAGCGATTTTATGGAAGAAAGGATATAAATTTACACTGAAGCATCCTGCGGTATTGAAAATATTTATTCCAGGACAACAAAACAGACTATTCTCGGATCCAGAAGAAGCACGAAAATTTGCAGAACAATTACAAAAATAGACTGAGGGATGAAGACGGGTAATGAGAGCAAAAATTATCACGATTGATATGTATGTGGGTAAAGACAAAAATAGACTGAGGGATGAAGACGGGTAAGGAGGGTAAAAATGACCACGATTGATATGTATGCGGGTAAAGAGGTATAAGAGTGAATAGAGACAATGGGCATATGTGAAAGTATCTGTAATTAGAGGAAAACATAGACAGTATAGACAAGAATTAATAAGGGAAGGTAATGGAATAGAGAGAATAAGGAGGGAATTAAAAGAGTGACCTTTGTGACATATAAAAAGCGAAATCTTTTCTGGGGGGGGCTGGGTGGGGGAAAAGAGCGGTCACTGCAAAATCAGTTGACGCTTGCGAGTGGATTCGCAAATCCAAATGGAGAGGGGAGATGTGGTTGTCCGACAAGGGATAAAGGGCAACTCAGGAGGGGAAGGGGAGATTGGGGATAAAGAAGATAGAAATAGGAGAATAAGGAAAATGTTGGATGTTGTAGGAATGTTGTCTGGTAAAGAGTTGAAAATAAGAAAACAGAAATGGAAAAGGAGGAAAGGTAATGATGGAAAAACGGAAAGAGAAGATAAACAAAATATAAAATGGCTACGCTGAACTATATGACTCTAAATATTAATGGAATACATAACCAAATTAAAAGGAAGAAACTACTAAACTTACTGAAAAAGGAAAAAATAGATATAGCATTTGTCCAAGAAACACACTTAACTGAATTGGAGCACAAGAAATTAAAGAGAGATTGGGTAGGACATGTAACAGCAGCATCGTATAATTCAAAAGCAAGAGGAGTGGCTATATTAATTAGCAAAAATGTGCCATTTAAAATAGAAGAGGAAATAATAGATCCAGCAGGGAGATATGTTATGATAAAATGTCAGATATATTCAGAGCTTTGGAATCTACTTAATATATATTCACCTAACGAAGAAGATCAAAAGTTTATGCAAGATATCTTTTTGAAGGTAGCTAATACGCAAGGGAACATACTAATAGGAGGGGATTTCAATCTGAATTTGGATCCAAATATGGATAAAATGGGGAAAAAAATTAACAGGAAGAACAAAGTAACCAAATTTATAATTAAATCAATGCAAGAAATGAAACTTGTGGACATATGGAGGAAACAAAACCCAAAAGAAAAGGAATACTCATACTACTCGACTAGACATAAAACATACTCAAGGATAGACCTATTCCTGTTATCAGCCCACATTCAAGGGAGAGTTAGGAAAACGGAATATAAAGCTAGACTATTATCGGACCACTCACCCCTGTTATTGGCAATAGAGCTAGAGGACATCCCTCCAAGAATGTATAGATGGAGATTAAACCCCATGCTACTTAAAAGACAGGATTTTAGAGAATTTATTGAAAAACAATTAAAAATGTACTTTGAAGTAAATACGGAATCAGTGGAAGATAAGTTTATACTATGGGACGCAATGAAAGCATTCATTAGAGGGCAAATAATAAGTTATGCAACCAAGATGAAGAAGGACTATAATCAGGAAACAGAGCAGTTGGAAAGGGAAATAATAAACATAGAAAAAAAATTAGCAATAAAGGAAGATACAACCAAAAGAAGAGAATTGGCGGATAAAAAAATAAAATATGAAACATTACAAACATATAAGGTGGAGAAGAATATAATGAAGACAAAACAGAAATATTATGAACTAGGTGAAAAAACACACAAAATCTTAGCATGGCAGCTTAAGACAGAGCAAACTAAGAAAATGGTATTGGCAACAAGGAAAAAAGACAAACAAATTACATATAATCCAAAAGAAATTAAGGAAAACTTCAGAGAATTCTATGAACAATTATACCGAACCGAAAACGAAGGGAAAGAAGGGAAAATAGATGAATTTTTGACTAAAATTGAACTACCAAAACTACAAATAGAGGAACAAAATAAATTAACAGAACCATTTGGAACAGTAGAAATACAAGAGATAATAAAAAATTTACCAAATAATAAGACACCAGGAGAGGATGGACTCCCAATAGAATTCTACAAAACATTTAAAGACCTAATAATACCGCCCCTCCTGGATGTAATCAACCAGATTGATGAGACACAAAACTTACCAGATTCATGTAAAACAGCAATAATTACAGTGATACTAAAACAAGGGAAAGATCCACTCTCACCAGCGTCATATAGACCAATATCTCTGCTAAACACAGATTATAAGATAATAGCTAAACTATTAGCGAACAGATTAGCAGAACAGGTACCGAAAATGGTAAATTTAGACCAAACTGGATTTATCAAAAAAAGACGCACAACAGACAATATTTGTAAATTTATTAACTTAATTCATGCAGTAGAAGGAAATAAAGCACCGGCAGTAGCAGTTGCTTTAGACGCAGAGAAGGCCTTCAACAGAGTAGAATGGAATTACTTGTTCAAAGTATTGCAAAAATTCAGTTTACCGGAGAAGTTTATTAATTGGATTAAAGCATTATATAAGGGACCGTTAGCGAAAGTGACAGTAAATGGACATGTATCAAAGCAATTTAACTTAAGCAGGTCAACGCGGCAGGGATGCCCACTATCACCATTATTGTTTGCGCTAGCTATAGAACCACTAGCAGAATCGATAAGAAGAGATAATAATATAAAAGGAATAAAAATAAAAGACAGGGAATATAAAATCAGTCTGTTTGCGGATGATGTGATAGTGTACTTAACAGAACCAGAACTATCAATAAAAGAACTATATAAGAAATTGAAGGAATATGGAGAAGTGTCGGGATACAAGATAAACGTAAATAAAAGTGAAGCAATGCCTATGAATAATGCGGATTTCTCAAAATTTAAGGAGGAATCCCCATTCAGATGGCAAACGCAGGCAATAAGATACCTAGGTGTGCAAATAAACAAAAATCTAGGCCAATTATATAAACTCAATTACAATCCACTAATGAAAAAATTACAGGACGATTTAGAGCATTGGAAAGAGCTACCACTAACACTAATAGGAAGGATAAACTGTATTAAAATGAACATTTTTCCAAGGATACTATACTTATTTCAGGCATTGCCAATACAACTGACAGAAAAATTCTTCAAAGAGTTAAAGAAAATAATAAGGAGATTTTTATGGAGAGGGGGGAAACCGAGGATAGCACTAGATAAATTAACAGAATGGTATAAACAATGAGGCTTACAATTGCCAAACTTCAAAAATTATTATAGAGCCGCACAATTAAGGTACCTATCAGATTTTTATCAAACAAGGGAAAAACCAGACTGGACGAGACTAGAATTAGATAAAATAGGGGAAAAGATACCTGAACAAATATTATATAAATGGGACGAAAAATTGGTACAACATAGAACTTCTCCAGTATTACACCATCTCCTCAATATATGGAAGAAGATTCATGTAGAAAGAAATAAAATAAATTACCAAATACCAAAACTAATATTGACGCAAAATAAGCTACTCCCTTTTACAATAGACAACCTTGCCTTTAGAAAATGGGAAAAAAAAGGGATTAAAAGAATAGAAAATTGTTTTTCAGGAAGTAGATTCTTATCCTTTGAACAAATGAGAGATAAGTACAATATAACTGGAGATACAGCGCTGGCATATTACCAACTGAGATCCTACTTGAAAGATAAATTAGGAAGCAACTTGAGTTTACCAGAGGGAAGTAACCTTGAATATGTGATTACAGATACAATGTTAATCAAAAGATTTATAAAAAATATGTATATTAAACTGCAAGAAAAGGAGAATGAGGAAACAAATGGTAAAACTAAACAAAAATGGGAACAAGATTTAAATATAAAGATAAAAAAGGAAACATGGGAGAAGTTATGCTCTGGAACGATGAGAAATACAATAAATACGAGGCTGCGTATGATACAATATAATTGGTTACACAGACTATACATTACACCGCAAAAGTTAAATAAATGGGACCCAACAGTATCTGATAGATGTTTTCGATGTAAAAAAGAAAGGGGAACAACAATTCATGCAATCTGGACATGTGAGAGAGTAGAAAAATTTTGGGATGATCTCAATCAGATATTAAATAAAATAACAGAAAACAATATACCAAAGAATCCAGAGATCTTTCTCCTAAGTAACATAAAAAATAAAGAATTTGGAATTGACTTGGAAGATGCACAAAAAAGATTTGTCAAGATAGCCCTAGCCGTAGCAAAAAAATGTATTATGTCAACCTGGAAATTGGAAGATAATTTGAAAATACAACAATGGTATATAGAAATGAATAAATGTATTCCATTAGAAAAAATAACATATAGTTTAAGAAATAATATTGAAATATTCGAACAAGTATGGGAGCCTTACATTAAATACAATAGCGAAAACCTACCGGGAACAAACATTACCTAAGTTGATGGAAGGAGAAGAAAAGAAAAGAATGGACTCAGTAGAATTTCTGGTGTATTTTTGTTGAATGACAACATTGTCTAACTGAATTAATGCAACCTAGATTGTATACCTAAAATGGATGAGAGGGGGGGGGGGGGTGGGGGGGTGGCTTGGGAGGAGGGAGGGGGGAGGGAGAAAAAGTCACTGTAAATGTGTGGAGAAGAAAAAGTGTATATCATGGCTATTGTGATTTATGGTGTGAAAAATAAATAATTAAAAAAAAAAAAAAAGACAAGGAGCATGCGGAAACTAGTCTCCATCTAGGCAGCAATTAGATTAGAATATGTATGCAGCTACCTTAAGTTTTGAAAAGCAGTCAGTTATCAGAGAAAAACTGTCTCCCTGTCAACAGACTCTCATTATACTTCCAGACCTTCCTGATACATGAATGAAACGAGGTGGAATTAATCTTGTAGCTGTAACACTAGAACAGCAATCTGAAATATGAATACCAGAAGGAAAAAAATGTCAATACTGTACTATATTATACAAATTGAAATCTGTTTTGGACTTTGTAAAACAGTGTGTGCAGAGTATAGGTCTGCACTAACCTGGTTCAATCATCATTTATTTTGTGGATATCAAAAATGTAACTCAGGCTTTTTCAAAATCAGAGAAGACAAATAGCCAAAATTAAATATGCAAGGAAATGTATAATGCTATAAGTACACTAGTTTTCAGCAAAAGCCTCTTGCCTTATCTTATTTATCCTTCATTATAACCTCACAAAGATTAGCGTATACAGAGCCGTTGTCATACCCACACTCCTGTTCGGCTCCGAATCATGGGTCCTCTACCGGCATCACCTAAGGCTCCTAGAACGCTTCCACCAGCGTTGTCTCCGCTCCATCCTCAACATTAATTGGAGCGACTTCATCCCTAACATCGAAGTACTCAAGATGGCAGAGGCCGACAGCATCGAATCCACGCTGCTGAAGATCAAACTGCGCTGGGTAGGTCACGTCTCCAGAATGGAGGACCATCGCCTTCCCAAGATCGTGTTATATGGCGAGCTCTCCACTGGCCACCGTGACAGAGGTGCACCAAAAAGAGGTACAAGGACTGCCTAAAGAAATCTCTTGGTGCCTGCCACATTGACCACCGCCAGTGGGCTGATATCGCCTCAAACCGTGCATCTTGACGCCTCACAGTTCGGCGGGCAGCAACTTCCTTTGAAGAAGACCGCAGAGCCCACCTCACTGACAAAAGACAAAGGAGGAAAAACCCAACACCCAACCCCAACCAACCAATTTTCCCCTGCAACCGCTGCCACTGTGTCTGCCTGTCCCGCATCGGACTTGTCAGCCACAAACGAGCCTGCAGCTGACGTGGACATTTTACCCCTCCATAAATCTTCGTCCACGAAGCCAAGCCAAAGAAATAACCATGTAACACCTAATTTTTCTTTATGATTCGCTGAGCTTCTTTCAACTAATTTCTATCTCTCCTTCACTTTATGATTCTCAGACAACTCATAACAATTTTCAGAAGAATAAATTCATCAGTCCCAGTCAGGCACACCACCCAAAATAAATAATGCAGGTGGCAGGGCAGAGCTAACAACTACAGCTGAACCTTCTACTGATGTTGGGGTAAAGGAGGAGAGGTTGCAACCTTGTATCAGGAACGAGCCTGGAGTATGAAAATGACCAAAAAAAAACTTTTGCGACCAGAATTTTGGTGGCAAGTGATGGTGAGAAGTGTCAAAATGTATCCTCGTGATGGAAGGACAAGCAAACACCCAAAATCTCCCATAAATATAATAGTGACATTTAAATAGTCTCCAACTGATTTTGACCTCATGGAGAAAGATACTGAAAGGATATTCATCTGTGCGTAACCATATCCCTCCATGTGAGTGAAACACAAAAGACTGTAGTAAAAACACCAAAATGCTGGAGGAACTCTGATGGTCTTTTCAGCATCTGTAGATATATTGCCGACGTTTCAGGCCTGAGAACTTCTTCAAAGAATAAGCAGAATAAGGCAGAAGCAGGAAATCTCAGAATTCCAGCAATGGGGGAGGAATCCAGACCAACAAAAGGACGTCATTGGATAAGGGACGAGGTAGAATTTATTCTATTTGTGCGAAAGGAGACAGAATGGTGAGACAGAGATAAGGAAAGGTGCTGGGGGAAGAAGTGGAGGGGAGAGGGTTTTAATGGAAGCCAGAGAAGTTGATATTAATGCCATCTGGTTAGTGGGTGCCCAGTCAGAAGATTGTGTGTTGCTCATCCAATTTACAGGTGGTTTCAGGTCTGGCAATGCATGAAACCATGGACAGACATGTCAGCAAGGGAATGGGATGGAGAATTGAAATGGTTGGCCTCTGGAAGATCAACACTATTGCTGCGGATGGAGCTGAGGTGCTCAACAAAGCATTCTCCCATTCAGTCTAGTCTCTCCAATGGAGAAAGATGTGCACAAAAAAAAGTTTGAAATGCAAGAAAGGAACTATTTACCCTATCTACCGATATATCCTTCATGATTTTATAAACCCTTTACAAGGCACTCTTTAGCCTCATCTGCTCCAGGGGAAAAGTTATAGAATCTTACAATTCAAACTTATAAGATCAGGCAATATTCTGGTGAATATTTTTTGTATCCTTTCCAGCTCAATTATATATTTTTCATAGCTGGATGACCAAAACTGTGCATGGTACTCCAATGTCAACCTATGTTGCCACTTGCAACCATATCCCTGTATCTCCAAATCTCTTTTTTCTGCAACCAGGTGCCTACCATTCACCTTGTAAATCTTATCCTGGTTTAACTCACTAAAATGTGACACTTCACATTTGTCTGAGCTAAATTCCATCAGCCACTCCTTGGCCCACTTTCCTTGTTCATCTGGATCCTTTTATAAATCTTTGATAACCTTCCTCAAGATCCACGGTACCACAAATTTGTTGTTATGCTATCGTCTGCAGATTTACAAACAATGCTAACTACATTGTCATCCTTCATCAATACCAATGATTCCACACCGACCTCTGTGGCACACCACTGATCACAGACCTCCAATGTAAGGAATAACACTCTATTAGCACCCTTTCTCTTACCATTAATACAATTCCATATCTAAATGGTCAGCTTCCAGACCAGCCTACCATGACGATTCTTGCTAAAAGACTCGCTAAAGTCCATATGGGTATTTACTAACCTGCCTTTATCAATCTTCTTGGTCAACGCTTCAAAAAAATATGTTCATATTCGGGACATATGATTTTCCACGAACAAAGCCACATTGACTATGTTTCTGATCAATTTATGCCTTTATTGGTGTAGGTGGATCCTGTCTCCAAGAATTCCCTCCAGGAATTTAGCCACAACTGGACATGAGACATGGGAACAGAATTAGGCCATTTGCCCCATCGAGCATTGCCATTCAAATTGTGCTGATTTATTTTTTTTTAAATTTCAATTCCATTCCCTTGCTTTATCTCTATAATCTTTGACACCCTTGGAAATTAAGAATCTGTCATCCTCTGCTTTAAATCTACCCAATGTCTTGGACTCCACAGCCATCTATAGCAATGAATTCTACAGATTCACTACCATCTGGATGAAGAAATTTCTCCTCTGCTTAAAAGGAATGTACAGTATTTTAATTCTGAGGCTGCACCATCTCGTCTTAACCTCTCCACCACTGGAAACATCTCCATGGTCACTCTATCTAACCCTATCAATATTCAGTCTGAAAGTACAAGCCAGTGAGCTGAATGTTAAGTTTATTGAACTGCCATCCCATGGCTTATCCTGAAAGTCTTTTTTTAAATAAAGGCACAACATCAGTTTTGTGACACCTCAACTGTGCTAAGCAATGATGCAGATATCTTTGCCAGGGCTTTGCAATTTCTTGCTTTACTTTCCATAACATCCGAGGATACAGATTCAGAATCAGAATTTATTGTCACAAATTTATTGTCGAGAAATTCATCATCTTGTGCCAGCATCACAGTGCAAACATTCACCTTACAAAATAACTAAAAATATTGCAAGAAAAAGAAGGCAAAGTAATGCTGCTTGAGTGGTTCGTTCTTCTTCTTCTTTGGCTTGGCTTCGCAGATGAAGATTTATGGAGGGGTAAAGTCCACATCAGCTGCAGACTCGTTTGTGGCTGACAAGTCCGACGCGGGACAGGCAGACACGGTTGCAGGGGAAAATTGGTGGGTTGGAGTTGGGTGTTGGGTTTTTCCTCCTTTGTCTTTTGTCAGTGAGGTGGGCTCTGCGGTCTTCTTCAAAGGAAGTTGCTGCCTGCCGAACTGTGAGGCGCCAAGATGCACGGTTTGAGGCGAGATCAGCCCACTGGCGGTGGTCAATGGGGCAGGCACCAAGAGATTTCTTTAGGCAGTCCTTGTACCTCTTCTTTGGTGCACCTCTGTCTCGGTGGCCAGTGGAGAGCCCGCCAAATAACACGATCTTGGGAAGGCGATGGTCCTCCATTCTGGAGACGTGACCTACCCAGCGCAGTTTGATCTTCAGCAGCGTGGATTCGATGCTGTCAGCCTCTGCCATCTCGAGTACTTCGATGTTGGAGATGAAGTCGCTCCAATGAATGTTGAAGATGGAGCAGAGACAACGCTGGTGGAAGCGTTCTAGGAGCCGTAGGTGACGCCGGTAAAGGACCCATGATTAGTCATTCAGGAATCTGATGGCAGTGGGGAAAAAGCTGTCCTTGTGCCGCTGAGTGCTGTCTTCAGGCTCCTGTATCTTTTTCTCAATGGTAGCAAAGTGAAGAGGGAATGGCTTGGATGGTGGGGGTCCTTGAGGCTAGAAGCTGATTTCTTAAGACATTGCCTCTTGTAGATGTCCTAGATGCAGTGAAGACTGGTGCCGTGATATGACAGACTAAGTTAACAACCCACTGGAGATTTTTCTTGTCCTGTGTATTGGCACCTTCGAACCAGACAGTGATGCAACCAGTCAGAATGCTCTCCACAGAACATGTGTAGAAGTTTTTGAGAGTCTTCGGTGACATATCAAATCTCCTCAAACTCCTCACAGGTATAGCCAATGGTGAGCCGTCTTCATGATTGCATCGACATGAAGGTTCCAGGACAGATCCTCGGAGATGTTGACGCTCATGAATTTGAAGTTCTTGACCCTCTACACTGCTGACCTATCGATGAGCACTGGTTCGTGTTCTCCTGATTTCCTCTTGAAATCATCCACAATCATCTCCTTAGTTTTGATAATGTTGAGTGCATAGTTGTTGGTGTGAAACCACTCAACTAGCTAATCTTTCTCCCTCCTGTATTCCTCCTCATTGCCATCACTGATTCTGTCGACAACTGTGTTATTAGCAAATTTGTAGATAGCATTGGAATTGTGCCTAGCTATACAGTAATGGGTTTAGCGTGAGTAAAGGATGGGCTAAGCACACATCCTTGAGATGCACCTGTGTTGATCGTCAGTGAGGATGAGCCATTGTTTCCAATTTCAATGAAGACCCCAGCAATTTATCTATCTTTATGCATTTTAAGGCCTCTTGTGCAATGTGGGATCTCTTCAAGACATCACTGTTTACTTCCTCAAATTAGTTTGCCTCCATGTCTTTTTGCAAACACAGATGAGAAATATTCATTGAGGATTTTACCTATCTCCAGTGGTCTTCTTCTTCATGCATCCTTTTACTCAAAATAATTAGAAGTTATGCTAGTGAAACAAAGAGAATGGTGTCCATTTTTACTGTGAGTAGCTCCTTAAATATGCCGTATTGGTGGTGTTGGGTAGCGGAGAAATCTGTCAGCTTTGTTTTGCAAGTGTAGGGGTTTAAAGGTGTTTCATGCTTGCCACTTGTCTGTCTGTGGTTTTGTTTAAACATATTTTTATGATATCTCCTAGCAACATCTTTGCTTCAGGGTCATAACTAGTTTTTGTTTCTTTTGTTCTGCGGAATGGATGGTAAGAAGATCTTCTGGCATTTTCTACTGATCATTTAACAACTTGTAATAAAGTTTAACAAGTTATAATAATGTTAACAATGTTTAATAAACTTTGGAAAACTTAACTCTAGTATGAATTTGTCTGAATGAGTCATAGACAAAAAAATTATTTCAGCATCTATGTGACTATAATGGAAAATAGTCACTACAATTAAGTCAATAGAAATTTATAATTTGGATTGGATCGATGGGTTCTGTTTAGAGCATTTTGAACTCATGGATGCACGTCTGTCAATAGCAGCATCAAGGCCATTGGAAGCACTAAGCCGTTCTTAAGGATTCCTTCTGTACTTTTATTGCAAGTTTAGAACACAGTTTGGCGTTACAGCTGCTTGTCCTTCAAGGACTGTTTTTGGTTTTGAGTTATTGTTGACCATCTTGGTGCCTGAGAACCATGGATGGATGGATAGGATGAAATGGCAACTGTTGCTGAAGCTGTTGTCCCTGAGGAGCAACGTATCGAGGAGATGCAAGTCACAGAACTTAGAGAAGAATTGCAATGGCGGCAGTTAGATACATGTGGAGCCAAAGCTGTTCTCTTTACAAGACTGAAAGAGGCAAGAGAAGCAATGAAGGTTTTGGCTGATGGAAATATAAACTCCACAGTATTACAGCAAAAAAAACAACAGAATCTAAAATGGAAATGTCTGAAGGTGTGTCACAAGATGGTGATATGGAGGATGAGCAATTCAAAATGGAGACAAAGTCAGATATTAAGGCATCAACTGACATTTAGAATGATATACAACCAAGTGATAGCGTGTCAAATGCTGGAAGCAGGAAGCAGGAAGCAGAAGTTTTTCTGGAGCAAGTTCCAGAGTTTCTCATATTTCAAATACTGCACCTAGACATTTAAAGGTTCAGGCTGATATTGCCGCTCTTGTTGGAAAACAAGAATTGCTTCAAAATAAATTTACCTGAGGAGAGCAGGAGGAGCAGCTGAGGAGGAAATGGGAGCAGCTACGTAGGGAAGAGGAGCAGAGAAGGGAGCAGCTATGGAGGGAGGAGATGCAACTTCAGAGGGAAGATGAGGAGCGAAGGAAGTAGCTATGGATGGAAGAGGAGCAGATAAAGGGAGCTGCAGGAAGAGAATCTAAGGAGGAATAGAGAGGAAATGTTGAAAAAAAAACCTTACTGTGGCTTAGGGTAAAATGAAGATACTAACAACCTCAAAGGGATCTGATGTTCTAGGTAATTTATACAAAGCATCTAATGCTATGGAGTTACATTTTGAGGAAGGACAACAGAAAAAAAAAATATTTAATACTAAGGCAGAGCCAATGTGCATGTGCCCAAACAAA
This sequence comes from Narcine bancroftii, assembly GCF_036971445.1. Taxonomy (NCBI): domain Eukaryota; kingdom Metazoa; phylum Chordata; class Chondrichthyes; order Torpediniformes; family Narcinidae; genus Narcine; species Narcine bancroftii. The sequence continues at coordinate 34,948,339 of NC_091476.1, read as the reverse complement.
CCATGTTAAGGCATGGTAATGCTTATTCTCAAACCCCAACAATGACCACGGTGGACAGAGATATGAGCAAAATACAATTCTAAGTACAGATTACTTGACAATCATAAATCAGGGTGAACAAAGCAACATACGCTCATGCATGAGAAGGCAGGATGAAGTAGCTGCATCATGAATCCAGTTACAGTCTCTCTCTTCTCTGCCTGAAAGAGAGAGAGAGAGAGAGAGAGAGAGAGAGAGAGAGAGAGAGAGAGAGAGAGAGAGAGAGAGAGAGAGAGAGAGAGAGAGAGAGATTCATTTTTTAATGGTGACCACTTCAGTTCCGAGAGTTCATGAGATATTTTGAACGCAGTATTGAAAATAAGAGCCAAAACTTGGAGGATTGTTCATATTATTTGGAACAGATCATGAGCAGATAACCACAAGAACTTGTAAGGAGTTGCCATCATATGTCTTCAAATGAAAGATATGAATGGGCTTAGTCTTTGCTAAAGAAGCATTTTGGAAACAAGCATAAAATTGCTACAGCTTATATACAGAAAGCTCTTTCATGGTCGTCAATAAAACTGGATGACATGAAAGTTTTACAAGCTTACGTTATGCTCTCTTTCTAAGATGATGTTGCAATGCTATGGCTGAGATCAACTATCTACAAGAGCTTGACATGTCTACTAATATGCTAATCACTTTAAATAAATTACCCTACCAGATGAGAGAACTATGGAGAAATTTAGTTGTTGAATACCAGAAAGAATATGATCAAAGGGCTATTTTCAAGGATTTGGTGGAGTTCATTGAAGGGCAAGTGGACATTGTTACAGATCCAGTGTATGGAAATAGCAAAGACAGAAAGCAAAGATATTGAGAGGTTCGAACCACATCCGCAAGCAAAATTGAAAAAAAAATGCTCTCACTGTGTCTCAGAAAACAACATCCCACATCAAAACGATATTGAACTGTGGATTCAATTGAAAAATGTTTGTTTAAGTGAAATCAACTCTGAGATAGAGTTGCTGATTGGTTCAGATGCACCAAAAGCTCTGGAATCACTAGATATAATAAGGAGTGTGGGAGATGGAACTTAGGCTGTCAAAAAGTTGGACGATTAATGGACCATCAGGAGGAAGAAATGAGGTTCAGGACCAGTCAGCTATAAGTGTCAACAAGATGTTAATTGTTAAACTTGAAGAGGTGTGGGAGCAGCAGTTCAAGATTGAGTTTCCTGAGTGCCTCAGGGAAAAGCCAGAACCTTCAAAGGAAGCAGTTCTTGGACTTGGTGCCAAAATCTGCCAAGTTGGTTAATGATCATTATTGTATTGGATTCAAAAAAGATTAATCCTTTCATTCAGATTACACCAACTGTGTGTCTGACCTGATATTTAAAGGTTATGCAGAGAGAGTACCAGATGATATCTTGCAACGTAGTGATGGCAAAAAATGGTACTTAACACACCATGAAGTTTTGCATCAACAAAATAAAAAAAAAAGTTAGAATGGTGTTTGAATGTGGGGCAACGTTTCAGGGACATTTATTAAACTCTCAGCTCTTAGAGAGTCGAGACTTGACCAATACATTGATAGGAGTCTTAACTAGATTCCGTGAAGAACCTGTTGTCATCACTGCAGACACTGAAGCAACATTCCACCAGGTGAAAGTACTGAAAGAAGACCATGACTTGTTACGATTCCTTTTGTGGTCTGAACATGGTAGAATTCAGAATGACAGGGCATCTATTTGAAGTGATTTCATCTCCAAGTTGTGTGAAATTTGGCCTTAGGAAGTGTGCTGAGGACAATGTGGAACAATTTAGCTCTCAAGCTATGAGCACCATCATGAGTAGCTTCTATGTGGATGATTGATTAACTTCAGCAGCTTCAGAAAGTGAAGCAATAGCTCTTTATCATGAGTTGCGAGTGTTTCAAGGGAGGCTTTCTACTTATCAAATGGATAAGTAAATGTTGTCATGTGTTGGCTCCCATACCTGAAGCAGAGAGAGAAAAAGAAATGAACAATCTAGACGGGGATTCTGTCAACAGTCAGTTCGATATATGATGCTCTTGTTGAAAAAAGGGAGCTGTAGATGGAACTAACAAATCTATTTTTTGGAGTGATAGCACCTCTGCGCTCAAATAAAACCACAAAGTTTCGAAGTTTTGTGGCTAACAGTATCACTGAAATTGATAAGAGTCTCATGTTCAGTGCAGTGGAGATATATTAACACAGTTAATAATCCAGCAGACCTTTCAAGGTTTGAAAGTCCAGTCTTTTCTGAAGAAAGAAATGTGGGCATCCAGGCCTTGCTTTCTTCTACAGTCTAAGGAAGAGTGACTTCAAAATCCTGATAAATTAGAATAAATCTTACCAGAAGACCCTGAATTCAGGAGTATGACTACAAATGCTGATCAGATAATGTCTGAACAAGTGGATCCAGTTACCTGCTTAATCCAATAGTTCTCATCCTGGAATCATTTGAAAAAGGCAACAGCATGGATGCTCAGATTTAAAAGACAGCTTCTCTATCATGACAGAAAGAGAAAACAAACAAGTGGTGTTCTAGTTCAGCCTCATCCCAATAACATCCATCAGGGATCTATCAGAAAAGGATGTAGGAAATTTTGAGACTCAAGAGGTATCACATTTTAAGAACTGGTTAATGCTGGACAACAGCAGATGGCAGATTTGCCCCTGGACAGAGTCTCTCCTGATGAACCTCCATTCACATATGTTGGAATTGATTATTTTGGACACTTTGGAGTAAAATGTGGAAGAAGTATTGTGAAATGCTATAGTGTTATTTTCACGTTTAACCATAACAGTAATTCACATCGAAGTGGCATCATAACTTGACACAGGCACCTTCATTAATGCCCCTCGGCATTTTATTGCCAGACGTGGTCAGGTAAAATAAATCTGACAATGGTACTAATTTTGTGGGGGCTCAATACAAATTGGAAAAAACACTAAAGGACTGGAATCAAGGTTAGATTCATGATGCACGAGTCCAGAAATGAATCAATTGGATCTTCCATCCGCCCCGTTGGCTCACATCATGGAGGTGTATGGGAAAGAATGATTAGAGTAGTGCGAAAGATTCTTAATTCCATCCTAAATGGACAGAATCTTAATGAGGAGGGTCTTCACACAATTTTATGTGAAGTTGAGGCTATCGTCAACAGTTGTCCACTCACTAAGGCTTCTGCAGATCCAAATGATCTTGCAGCACTTACCCTGAACCATCATTTGCTTCTTAAGACTAAGCCTTCAATGCCACTGGGTCAATTTCAGAAGGGAGACATATTTGCTCGCTGCAGATGGAAAAAGGTGCCATTTATATCAGATTTGTTTTGGAAAGATGGGTGAAAGAAAATATTCCACTGTTGCAGGAGTGAGAGAAATGGTCTAAGACAGGGGCTCCCAACCTTTTTGTTCCTCTGTATCCCTTGGGAATTTTTATAGGTTCCCATGTACCCTTCAAAATTAAGGATAAAAAAAAACACAACATTGTGCAATCTGACTGCAGATTACAACACCATGTATTGTACAGTAGTGGTTTTTCTCTCAGACCCAATGTACCCCCTGAAAAGTGCAAATGTACCACTGAGGGTACATGTACCCCAGGTTGGGAACCCCTGGTCTAAGATCAAGCACAATTTCATGCCCGGTAATGTTGTGATCATTCAGCACCTCACAATTCCTGGTTGATGGGGAAAATAGTTGATACCAAGGCAGACAGATTACCAAAATCTGTCTTTTACAAGAGGCAGAAAATTTTGATAATTGACTTTAATTTTCTTTTGAAATTTAACTGATGTGTGTGTGTGTGTGTACTATGTTTCATTTTTCTTTATGATGGTAAATATTATTTTTAAACATAATAATTAAAAGTCAGTATTGTAGGGGTTAAAATGTGTTTCATGCTTACCACTTGACTGTTTGTGATTTTGTTTAACATATTCTTTTGGTGTCTCCTAGCAACAAGGCTGCATAGTCATAACTAACTTTTCTGCTTGGTTGGGAGATAAGATTTTTGGTTTCTTTTGTTCTGCGGAATGGATGATAAGAAGACCTTCCAACATTTTCTATTGATTGTTTAACAACTTGTAACAATGTTTAACAACTTATAATAACATTAACAATGTTTAATATTGTTTAGTAAACTTTGGAAACCTCAACTTAACACTACTATAAATTTGTTTGAACGAGACACAGACAATGAGATTCATTTAGCATCCAAACAAGTAATAATAGAAAGTTTTCTACAGCAAGTGTTTAGTATTAGGCCCATTATCTCACACATTCCAATGAATGTGTTAACAATGCTTGGAACGCAGCCCAGCATGCACATGCACAAAATTGTATCATTTATGGACTGAAAATTGATGAGAGACTGGAGCATCCTTGGAGTGAAAGCAACAAACGTTTATGAGATTCTTGATCTTTCTGCAGATCAGCTCCAATCAAGTAGAAGATTGCTGTAAGTGAAGTGTGCCACTTTAGCAAGAAGGACTGAAAAAGGTCTGGTTCTATGATGCAGTAATTCTTGACCCACCCTATTCACCAGTGAAATCAGGGTCTGTGCTGGATGACAAAGATCATAGCTTGCGTATTACTTTGTAGCCAAGGCAGAATGGAGACAAATTTCTAAGGGCTGCCAAATTTAAGAAGAATTCACCATAATCTTTCAGAAGCTCACAAAGTCTCTAATTGAGATTGATGCTGCCTGTATATTTTCTTGGGAGTCGTTGCATTGCAAAGGTCATGATCATTGTTGAATGGAATCCACACTGCCCTGAGAAACAGCTCTTAAGCCACTCTGAGAAGGTTCAGAAGGATGTAACTGAGCTAAAAGCAGAAAAACCATTCTGTGATTTGTGCACATTATTTTCTGAAAAATGGTCGAATTAAAGCAGCTCAGAGGTCTCAAAAATAACCTCTTCTACCCACATGGACAAGTATGTAAATATATGTTTAAATTTCCCGTCAACAAGCTATAAAAGCCTCTTGGAGATGGCTGCTTCATGGGCCCATTGTTTTCACTTTCTTCTCAAACCAGGCTAGTATTGTGACTGCGTTGACTTGAGGTGAAGATATGAAATTAAGACACTCATGGAAATAGATTGAGTAGTTCTTCAAAGTGGTCCCTCCAGTGGGCACATTATGCCATGGCTATTGATGAGTTCCAGGATTTCCAACTACCATATGTTCTACTCTTTGCAGACGATGCCGCTTTAGTTGCCCATTCAGAGCCAGCTCTTCAGCGCTTGACGTCCTGCTTTGCGGAAACTGCCAAAGTGTTTGGCCTGGAAGTCAGCCTGAAGAAAACTGAGGTCCTCCATCAGCCAGCTCCCCACCATGACTACCAGCCCCCCACATCTCCATCGGGCACACAAAACTCAAAATGATCAACTAGTTTACCTATCTCGGCTGCACCATTTCATCAGATGCAAGGATCGACAATGAGATAAACAACAGACTCGCCAAGGCAAATAGCGCCTTTAGAAGACTACACAAAAGAGTCTGGAAAAACAACCAACTGAAAAACCTCAAAAAGATAAGCGTATACAGAGCCGTTGTCATACCCACACTCCTGTTCGGCTCCGAATCATGGGTCCTCTACCGGCATCACCTTCCACCAGCGTTGTCTCTGCTCCATCCTCAACATCCATTGGAGCGCTTTCATCCCTAACGTCGAAGTACTCGAGATGGCAGAGGTCGACAGCATCGAGTCCACGCTGCTGAAGATCCAGCTGCGCTGGGTGGGTCACGTCTCCAGAATGGAGGACCATCGCCTTCCCAAGATCGTGTTATATGGCGAGCTCTCCACTGGCCACCGTGACAGAGGTGCACCAAAGAAAAGGTACAAGGACTGCCTAAAGAAATCTCTTGGTGCCTGCCACATTGACCACCGCCAGTGGGCTGATATCGCCTCAAACCGTGCATCTTGGTGCCTCACAGTTTGGCGGGCAGCAACCTCCTTTGAAGAAGACCGCAGAGCCCACCTCACTGACAAAAGGCAAAGGAGGAAAAACCCAACACCCAACCCCAACCAACCAATTTTCCCCTGCAACCGCTGCAACCGTGTCTGCCTGTCCCGCATCGGACTTGTCAGCCACAAACGAGCCTGCAGCTGACGTGGACATTTACCCCCTCCATAAATCTTCGTCCGCGAAGCCAAGCCAAAGAAATGAAAAGAAAGAGTACAAACATCGAGAGATGCTGAAGGCATTCAGCTCGTCTTGCAGCATCCATATTTGGTATTTGACTTGGTAGACACACCATGTTGCATATATGCTGCTGGGTTTTGCACCTCTGAAAGACTTCCTGTGAAGAAAAATCTCTCACAACAAAACTTGACTCATAATGGAGTGGAATATCAGGTACACAATAAGTTCATGATAAACCAAGTATGCGAACTGTGAGAAATACATTGTGAATGGGAGAAGACTGAACTTGTCAACATAAAATAATAGCATAAAATTGAAATGTGTTTGGTATAATAAAAATAAACAGACAATAATTTGGTAAAACAATCCTTTAAAAAAAACTGTATTGGAATGAAACATGTTACTTCCAGTTACCTGGGACTGAATTGCTTCAAGTATTGTGTGTGATTAATTTTTGAAATTGAGGAAAACTTAGAATTATATGCTAGGTTGTGAATTCAGAATCCACTATAGCAGAATTTCTCAATCTGTTATCCACAGGTTGCCCACAGCAACAACAACAAATATTACCAATATGACAAACCAGTAATATGTAAAGACAAAGTTGTAAATTTGACAAAAAAAATTCTCATTAGATTTTCCCACCAAAGTGAAATGAAAATCCCATTTATGGTCCAGGCTTCAGCTTGCCAGCTCACAAACACAACTCAACTCCCCACCCCTGGTGGTCTGAGGTAAGCAAAGCAACAGTCAACAAAGGAATACTTATGGCAGACTGTGAGCGATTAAAAAAAGATTGAGAACCGCTGCGCTGGATAATTCTTAAATTTGATATTATATACGGCATATTCCTTTCCACGTTAGTAACTTAACAGCAAATTAAGTGCATCAAAGCTGCATAAATATTAGAAACATGAAAATAGCATGCTATAAATTAATATTTGGCAGCAGCAGCTCCCTCTGCCCACTTCCCCACAGCGGATTAGGAACGATACTGAATTAACTTGTTACTTTCTCAGAGCAATGCAAAATTCTCCTGTATCTCAGGAGGTAATACAGTAAATATAACTTCCTTGCATGCAACATACTCTCAAATACTTTGAAGGTTTGAGTGGTTGTCGCTCAAGCCTCCTTCTGCAGAAATAATGCAGCATTTCTCAGGAGCCAAGTAGTACTAGTGAAAGGTTAATGCAGTCAGTCCCAGTGTGGGACTGTTTCTTCCTCCATTTTCTGTGAATGGAAGCCCTCACTGCTCCCTCTGACTGACAGTGCACAAGCATTGACCGAATGAACCTTTCAAGATTAGGGCTGATGCACCTCCCTAGAAATACAACGAGCTGATGTCTAACCCTTCATACTCTCTCTTGGGTCTCCATGAGCTGGCTAGCACAACCAGGTTCTGAGAAACCATTGTAAACATTTTATGAAGCATCGTCTCTGCAGAAATGTTGTCAGTTTGATTTTGTTTCCATCACTTTACTTTTAAAGAAGTTCTCAGATTCTTTTTCCTACTTCAAACATTCGGAATGATTTTAAATGCCATGTGATACACATTTTTAGTTCGTCTTCCCCTCTATGGTGGCACGCACACCATAACGGTTAGCGCAATGCTATTAAGGTGCCAGTGACCCGGGTTTTTTGAATTCAGCACTGCTGAGAGGAGATTGTATATTCTCCCCATGTCTGCATGGGTTTCTTCTGATTTCCTTCCACTGTTCAAATTACACAGGGGTTGTAAGTTAATTAGTGTATTTGGTGGGTATGGATTCGTGGGCTGGAAGTACCGTGCTGCACGTTTAAATAAAATTCCTAATTTTTACCCTTCTTGTTGCTTAACTCCTTGAGCAATAGACAGGCACGAACATGCCTGATCTTGCAGATCACTAACTTTGTGGAAAATCTGGTGAAATTGTTGTCTGGCCTGATTCTGTACATCCTGGAAGAGCAATGCAGATTACTGTGCATCCATTTAAGCTTTCTTTTCATTCATCTTTGCAAAACGATTCACTTTGTCCAGTACTGCGTCAAAACGGGCAGAGGGCTGGTATACTCTGAGAGATGGCGAATTGCATGCAAGAAGGGTCTTTCTTTGAGGCTTAGGGAGGACAACAGTGTCCATGAATAATGATAAAAATGTAATATGAATATTCTGCAATTTAAAAAAAAACTGTATCAGTGGCTTCTAATGCTTCTCCTGAATAAGGTATGTGAAATACCTACCTAATTTATCTTATTTTATATCTAGCTTCAATTCACAAGGATTGAATGTCATCAAAAAATCTTTGTTTAAATTCCTAATAATCAATAAAATGACTTAATACCTTTCAAATACATTGAACTCTTCATTTGTTTAAAAATATTAACAACTAAGAATTTTGTCCTTATCTTACTTTTTGAACAAGCTCAAATTTTCTCCATTTCTATAATGTTCAATGTCTTGTGACATCCGTGTCATATTCAGAAGATAATTTTGACTGAATTACTCCAGCATTAACTCAAACTCAGTGGAATTCAATGCCTGTTTGCTCATTACTTTACAGAATATCATGCTTGCAGTATTTTAGATTGAATGGTGGTAGATCATCGCCTGAACTGAAAAACTAGAACATATGGCCCCACCTCCTTCTTGATATTAGGGAATATGCAATAAAACTGAGTTGTGTGGCTTTATTTCACAGCAAACCATGAGAAAAGTCAGACATGCAGCAGGGTTTCGTCATGCTGTTCATGCCTGCATAGTTCACTTTCAATTAGCACAGCAAATGGCAAATAAGAAAGGGACAGAAATTCCTCCTGTTTTGTGAACTTTGCTGGGTTTTTCCGTTTCCTGAAATTTGCTAATTTCATTTGCAGAATATAATGTGGAGCCAAGCTAGAATTCTTTCCACATGTCCACAACTATTTGAAAACAATTAAAATTAAACTTCTGCCATAATTGTGGCAATAAAATTCAGCTACGTATGCTCTTTACAGATGCTGATTGAATTTCATTGTGGTGTTTTATCAATTTGTTTATATTTGTGGCACGCTGCTTGCCCTTAACACTCAATGGAAGTATGGAGAACAGGCAGATCATAATGCCAAGAAAAGTAGTGGATCTTAATGGGAGCTCTGTACTTCATTTCACTGACCCCTAATCTGCCAGAGCTGAACAAGGGTTCATGAGCAGGAAAGACCTCCCACAGGTGCTACTTAAAGAGATTCCATCCAGTGGGAGGCTTGGTTCATGTCGTTGGGAGGCACGGTTAGTGAAGGGGTGAGCACAACTCTATTACAGCACCAGCGAACTGGGTTCAATTTGGCGCAGTCTGTAAGGAGCTTTCACGTTCTCCATGGGTCTTCCTCCAGGTGCTTCAGTTTCCTTACACGTTCCAAAGATGTACAAGGCTCGTGGGTTAATTGCTCACATGAGTGTATTTGGGTGGTGTGGGCTTGTGTGCTGAAGGGCCATGTTGTATCTCTAAATTTAAAAAAAATATCCATGTCTGCTGACTGCTACAATTCACAAGGGCTTGATGCCTTCTAGAATTCTTCATATATACTCTACAGGGAGTAGTGTCATTGAGGTTTCAAATGAATTTGGCAAGTAGATGGGCATAAGTGAAAGCATAGAAATGGTGGAGGATCTCAGCAGGTCTCACAGCATCCATAAGAAGTAAAGATATATATATATAACTGACATTTCGAGCCTGAGCTGTTCTTCAAGATATAAGTAAAAAGCAGTCAGATGCCTAAATTACAATAAAGGGCAGGTGGAGGAGTGCAGACCAACAGACAAAACAAGTTGCTAATTGGATATGGAAAGGAGGCCAGGAGAGACACAGGTGAGAACTGATTGGGGGAGGGGAGGGCTTTGGCTATGCGAATACAGAGCTGGGCTGAAGGAGAAAGAGGGAAAAGGGAGAGATAGTTAAAAAATATGACTGTAAAGGCAGAGATTCTCTGCCCTTACGCTGTAGATCTTACCTTCATAAATGCTCCATGAGTGGCTTCAAGGCACCGACACTGATCCCTCTTCAACCTAGTGTCAGCTTCATAAATGTACTGCCACTGCAAGCAGCTGACTAGGGGTGGGCTAATGATGTCGCGATGAAGCCACCAGCCTGCAACCCAGGACTCAGTAGAAGATGGGCCTGCTGCAGTCTAGTTTTCTGGGAACTGCTACACAATGATTGAAATCAATATACATTTTCCAACCATCCTCCGCTCAGTTTGGACCGAGAACCAGCAACCCAAGAATACCCCCGACTCAACATCAAACGCAGAGAGAAAAGGGCAGATCTGGCAAGGCTGCGATGAGCGATGTCGTCAACCCTCCACGCTCACATTCACATCTGAACACAATGTTCAAGACTCACCAAGTGAAAATAAAGAACAAGTTTAAGGTGAAATTAAAGAATTAATTATCGAACCTGGATGAAGAAAATTAAGGAGAGAGGAGGCGTACAGGGGAGGTGCAGGGGGAAGAATTGGGGGCATGGAGAATGCAGACTGATGAAGGAGCACTGCAAGAGCCAAAGATGGAAGCACAGAGATGGAGAAACAAGAACAAATCAGGATGGGAGACACGCAATGGAAAGTAAGTATTCAGCAGAGACTTGCTCAAACTTTAGTCAGGATGATCTTGGACAAAAAGATATCGCAGATATTTACCTGAATAGGGGGTGATCCATGGGCAGGCTGTGGGGGCACTGAAGATAAAATTCCAATCACAGTCTCTTATTTCAGTTGGTGTCAGGCGTAGCAATGATAACTAATACTGGAGTCTCTGAGACCTGAGCACCTGGCCAATGGTTGGCTTTGTTACCCATAATCCCCCACATAACTAGAACCGGTTGGTGCATATGTTAGATTTCATGGCGAAGGAGCAACACTACTCCATACTTTTCGGAGAATGAGAAGAGGCTCCACTCTGCATAAAAGCGACGCTGGAGCAGTCTTTTAGGGCTGCTCCATAAAAAAGTAAGTTCAAATTTTTCTCTGTGGATGGAACTGACCTTGAAGCAGAGGCCCGGCATAAAAAAAACACCGAGAGAGAGTGAGAGAGACAGAGCTACAGGGAGAGAGACAGAAGGAAAAATGGGGGAGGTTAATATTAATGCCATCTGGTTGGAGGATACCCAATCGGAATATGAAGTGGCGTTCCTCCAATTTGCAAATGGCCTCAGTCCAGCAGTGAATGAGACCATGGACAGACATGTTGGCAAAGAAATGGGGCAGGGAATTGTAACGGGTGGTCATAACAAATTACAATAAAGAGAAAATAAAGGTACACAAAGGATTGCAAGAGTGAGATGGGAAGAGAAAAAGAAGTAGTATAGTATAAGATGGGATCAAACTATAAAATATATAAGAACCTGATTTTATAAATCAAAGCATTGCGAATACTATACAAGTGTTAATCCTTTTGCATTCCTTTACAGGTGCTCCTCTACTTACGATGATTCGACTTAGGATTTTTCGAAGTTACAATGTTTTGGCTGGCGCTATATTTTAAGATTAAAAATTGATTTTTCAGTATGGAATAAAAAGGTATTCAACATTTAATTATAATTAAGCTTTATCTTAGATAAATTTGCCTAGCTAAAGGCAAAGGTAAGTGATGTAAACATGTTTAAGGTTGGCTCAGCTTTGACATTCAATAAGTGAAACACTGCTTTCCTTTTAACTTATGATTTTTTTTCCATTTACAATGGACTTATTGGAACGCAACTCCATCCTAAGTCAAGGACCACATGTCGTGCCAACTTTCTGCTTGTTCTATGTACCTAAGTAGTGCTACACCAGTGGCTTTGCCTTGGCTGGTGAAAAGCTGCTGGCACTCCATGAAAAGATTGTAGGTAGCTTTGCAGGATCACTTTGTCTCTAAACTAATTCTAAATTGAACGCATTATCAATATATGAGATAGTAGCCTTAGTATTGTATCAGTTGACTTTTTTTTCTTCCTTTCTTCGACAACCAAATGCACAGGTGGCAGTTCTTAGATCTCTGGCAAAGACATTTGAGATGTTTTGTAGATGCAGTACATCACCTGCAGTTCATTAATCAGAAAAAAAAAAATTAGTTTATGGATGGTGGTGGGATATGCAGAGGATTAGTTTTGAGCAAAATACAATTTTCTAATATCTCTCATTGTTGGCTGCTCCAATGATGGGAAGCATGATCTCTTCCATGGGTTGAAAGAACCAGGTGCAGCATTGCCAGAAATAGCCCTGCTATTTTCTTCCTGAAATGAAACTTCACTGTTTTCCACAGGGGAATGCATTAGTGTCACACATACTTGGCAATATAGATGATGAAAGATGGGTGTGATGCTTCCAGGAACATTAAATATATTAAAATGAATTTACAGAGTTTTGATTGACAGCAAGCATTGGCAGGCAAATAATGGGAGCCAATTTGGGGGGTGGGAGGGGTGGGGCGCAGGGATCTATTGAGCAGCATTCAAATCTCGATTAGTAGATTGTGTATTTTAAAATGCATTTAGTGACCTCATTTAGCAACAGCACACTATGTGCAGATTGCTGGCACCTGTCTCTTGATATCTGCACATATCCACTTCCAATGTTCTCCATACATGACTGTAGGGTCTCCCATGCATTAATCTCCTGATATGCAGTACTGGAAACATTAAAGCTCAGTATGCATTGCATCTATTCCTTCTGAGTGTCCTGCCTGTCCCGCATCGGACTTGTCAGTCACCAACGAGCCTGCAGCAGATGTGGACATACCCCTCCATAAATCTTCGTCCGCGAAGCCAAGCCAAAGAAGAAGAATCTCCTGATATGCAGTACTGGAAACATTAAAGCTCAGTATGCATTGCATCTATTCCTTCTGAGTGTCCTGCCTGTCCCGCATCGGACTTGTTAGTCACCAACGAGCCTGCAGCAGATGTGGACATACCCCTCCATAAATCTTCGTCCGCGAAGCCAAGCCAAAGAAGAAGAATCTCCTGATATGCAGTACTGGAAACATTAAAGCTCAGTATGCATTGCATCTATTCCTTCTAAGTGTCCTGCCTGTCCCGCATCGGACTTGTCAGTCACCAACGAGCCTGCAGCAGATGTGGACATACCCCTCCATAAATCTTCGTCCGCGAAGCCAAGCCAAAGAAGAAGAATCTCCTGATATGCAGTACTGGAAACATTAAAGCTCAGTATGCATTGCATCTATTCCCTCTGAGTGTCATGAACAGTGAATATTGCGTGTTTAACTCTGGCATTATTCAAAGTAAATGTTTCTCTAAGTTTCAAACACTGTAGTTGGCATCATTATAAAAATTAGTCTTCATTTTCCATCAAACACACATACACATGAGGAGGAAAAAAAAACTACTGTAAATAGAAGTCAATGAAAGATATTTCTCTACACAGAGCTTCATTCTCAATTCAGTGGTGTCAGCTGCAGTCACTCCCAGGAATTCTCAGAGCAAATGGAACACTTTTTTTCATTCTCCAATTAAACCCCTTTTTAGTTATTTCTTAATTTCTTGTCAACTGATGTGGTTAAATGATAAAACTTTAAATGAGCGTAAACTGCCTTGGAAACAGATTTGATGAATTGGAACAGTGGAATTCCAGTATCCCTCATATTTCCTCATTGGTTAAGTCATCCAAGCTAATCAAAATATTGTCAAGATTATTGCCTCAAATTTTTAACAAATTCAAGGGTAGATCTATTTGAAGGATGTGTTCTTTCCATGACATATTGTCTCCTTTTCCTCCTCTGGCTCATCTTCTCTGAGTTTTTGCAGAGAACATTTTTTTTTCATGGTGGTTCTTCTCTGTATATTCAGCTAGTTGAAGCAGCAGCAGGCAGAGTATGCAACTCTATGTTTACATATTGAGGGAAATGGCATTGTTTACAGAGCTGCTACTCAGTGGAGACTCCATTAGATTTTTTGGTTGCTTCTGTTTGCGCAAATGCACATCCATCTGTGCGATGTGCAAACAAAATACCTTTTTTGTTAAAGTTGGTGTACCCAGCTAAGCAGCAATGGTTTAATACAGCAGAAGTGGTCATAAAACGACGATGAATATTGTATTGTCACAGTCTTAGCATGGAGCTACCCATTGAAATGAACAATATTTGATTGACTTTTAAATTAACAACTACGTATATTGGAAATATTAAATAAACCAGACAATTTTGGCAATGCTTTGCAAGTCAGGCAACATCATTGGAAAGACAGCATTAATCCTCACCTGAAACATTTCAATCTGTTTCTCTTTTCATGGCCTGGTATGGGGACACCAATATCCCTGAGCATAAAGACCTGCAAAAAGTAGTGGACTTCACAAGGCAAAACCCTCCCCACCATCGAGAACGCTGCCAGTTGAGAGTAGCAGCAATGATCAAGGATCCACACCACCCAGCACACGCTCTGTTCTCAGTGCTGTCATCAGGAAAGATGTATAGGTGACACAAGACTCGCATCATCAGGTTCAGGAACAGCTACTACCCCTCCACCATCAGACTCCTCAACAACAAACAAGCAGGGACTCATTTAAGAACTCTTACTGTTGCATTTTATTGTTTTTTTTAAAATTCTCTCTGTATTGCACAGTTTGCTTACATTTCTTTATCTGTTTACATGTACATTATTTTGCACTACCAATAAGGGGTAATTCTGCCTCGCCTGCAGGAAAAAAATAATCTCAGGGTTATATGTGATGTCATCTATGTACACTGACAATAAATCTGAAATCTGAATCTTTTCCCAAACACTGCCTGACGATTCAGTGTTTGCAGCATTTTTCTGTTTTACACCCTCTCACCACCTTCATTAAAATTAAATTTATCAAGCAGACTGAAATGGCCAGAAACCGAAAACTGGATCACGGGCAAGGGAGTACACATGAAATAAAAGAACATAGAATTTAATATGAAGTGTTCAGTAGTCATAAAAATACCTCAGCTCCAAGGCTTCGAGTATTGTTGAAGAATACTTCCATTGGCACTATCAGGGTCAGATACAGGGCCTTTAAAAGTTCTTTTGAACTCAATCCATGTGATACAGGTTTTCTGATAGACACCATAGATGTTTATCCCAATGCAATGTTCCCATGGGTTTATTATGCGGCTGAGGTAACAAGAAAATGAATTTTTGCAATACTTCTTTGGGGCCAAGAAAGACCACCTCTGCTGCCCACAGGAACAATATGCATTGATGAGTCTGACATCCGAAGCCTCTCGTGGCAATCCATGGACTGCTGAAAAGCATGCTGCCCTGAGCTGAAGCACAGCAAATGGGGCCTGAAAATTAACAGGGTCTTGAACAGGTGGGGGACAAACTGGCTGAATCCTGCTGATGGAAATCAACTAAAAGAATGTCAAGATAAATGAACGCAGACCCATATTCATCAGCCCACGAACCCAGCAATGGTGCAAAACATTTCAGGATAAAACCCTCCCCACCATCGAGAACGCTGCCAGTTGAGAGTAGCAGCAATGATCAAGGATCCACACCACCAGCACACGCTCTGTTCTCAGTGCTGTCATCAGGAAAGATGTATAGGTGACACAAGATCATTTCACTGTAAGGATTGCATGGAAGCACAAGAGACTGCAGATGCTGGAATCATACGCAAAAAAAAACCAAATCTATCTGCTGGAGAAACTCAGCTGTTCGAGCAGCAACAGTGACCAGAAAAGAATTGTGAATGTTTTGGGTCAAAACCCTTCATCAAGACAGAGCAAAGAGAGCAGAGATACTAAGTTGACAATTTCATGTATGCTACATTCTAAGTTTAGTATAACATGACAATAATGAAGCCTTTACCTTTACTACTTGAGTATTGCTCACAGTTCTGGTCACTGCATATCAAGACCATTTCTACCCCATGCTCTCTTACCTGTTGTGTTTCTGTAGCAAATCTTGGTCTGCTCAAGACATTCCAGAATATACAGCAAGTATGAGAGGGTGCGAGGCATCAGATGGGCCGGGCCGACCAGGGATAGATGAACGAGGGAAGGTTAAAGGAAGACAGACTGAAGCAATGAGGGCTGGAGTTGGACCTCTAATCCCTGACTGGCCCTTCAATCATTCCTCCCACTCTCTCCTCGTCAGAATGGCAGTCTGACTGATGTTGCTCGACCCTCTGAATCCCTCTAGCAGATTGCTTCTATAAGATCTGAATGTCCCTTTTACAGCATCTTTTCTTTCACTTCAAAGAATCACCGATTGCGATCCACCCTGATAATTTTACTTTTGTTATTCAGCTGAGGATCAGTTTATTTGTAGATAGCTGTACATTTGTTATACAGATTGAAATATATGTAGCTACAGAATTAAATCATCTCTCTCGATTTTTCTTACCCCTTCCTATCAACTTGGCGTTGATATTCAGAATCTTTGTCAAGCAAAGTAGAAAATGAACAAAAACTTTATTTGCAATTCAGCTGATGAAATTGTCTCCTCTCACTTCTTGTAAAAGTTACCATTTTAAACCACACCTGAAATGTCGCAGGTTTCTGGGAAGATTTATATCTTAATGTGAAAAGATAACTTGCACTTGCGAATGTGCTAACACAGCCAGTATATCGTTCATTTAACTGCCAGAACCAGCAATGGGATAGAAGATCTATTAGTGGTTGGTTTGTCTGAAAGAAGCAGCAGCATTGGGTGGAGAGTATATCACGTAACCACCAAAAAAGGACAGAGACTGCAGGCCTGCAGCATCAATCACTGGCTTCAATATCCATTGAGGAATAAACCAGATATAATCACTGAGAAAATGGCCAGAATGACTTCAGGCCCAAGTTTACTTTAGAAGGCAGTGGCATTTTTTATTGTCTGCTCAGGAGAAATTATCACTATTGCCTAAAAACTGAAGCATTATTTCAGAATAGCTGCATCAATTAAAGCCTGGAGCCAATAAACAAGAATCTATCAGCATTGTTAATGTAATGGTATTTAAGAATCATGGAGATCCAAAACGCAAACCTGGGGTGTCAACCTTAATTTCACTTGGAATATGGTCCTGGGATCTTGAACTATGATCGAACTGGGAGTCTTATCAGACCCTATAGGGCCATAAATGGATGCAACCAAAATTTTACATTAGATAATAGGCTGAAACCTTCTGGGAAAGGTCTATCCGAGACTCTGCCACAAACCAGCAGTTTTTTTACCTGTGCCACAGCCAGGAATTTCAGGACTCCCAGGCTCAAATGGAAATGTGAAATCAAATGCCCATTCCAAGCTATGGTTTTATCTGTTGACTTAGAAGTTTGGTAACTGAACCTGTCATAGGTGAGAGCTGATGTGGCAACAGAAAGCCCATACTTATAAAGGAATGGAATGGCAGACCAATTAGAGAGATTACATTGAAATGATGTCATTTAGAAATATTATTTTGATTGTTTTTGTCTTATTTTTGTATTTTTAATCAATGTTTAAAATATTCATTGATTTATCTTGATTTTTATGAAATAGCAAGGCCTTCAAAAACAAGATTTGATAGCAGGCAGAACTTGGGGTGGAGCCTCGCCAGCTTCCCAAGCCTTTGTGTCCAGTGCCTGTTTTGGCTCATCCATGCAGTCCCATTGCTGAATGGGAAGGCTTTTGGGTAACAAGCCTAGATGGATCTTGAGTTTGCCCTCATCTCCCAGATCATCTGTGGGTTCAGACTACTTACTTTGGACAGTATGTCTGGTCCACAGAACCAAAGTTCTGCTTTGTTGCTCAAAAACAGAAACTCACCTACATATAAAAAATAAGAGGGTAATATAAAGTTCTATGAGCATATACGGAGTTCTCTTTCTGCACAGAATGAAATTGTATTACAAAACATTAAGGCCTATTAGACTTATTTCCAGATGGAGCCAAGTGGGCGAGAACAAATCTGAATTTTTAGATGTCTGAATATAAAATTATTTGCAATAGTAACAGATGAGATCTTAGCCAGTTCTGACAATAATTCGCAGATATGAAAATCCTTTTTAATGTTACTTTGCCTTGTTTGTTTCTGGAACTGAATAATTTAAGTTGATTGTAGCTAGTACTTGTAATATTATATTCAAAGTATACAAATAAAAATGTATCCAATATTGTTTAAACCCTGTGGCATGAAAGTAAACAGTCAATGA
This sequence comes from Narcine bancroftii, assembly GCF_036971445.1. Taxonomy (NCBI): domain Eukaryota; kingdom Metazoa; phylum Chordata; class Chondrichthyes; order Torpediniformes; family Narcinidae; genus Narcine; species Narcine bancroftii. Next base: position 34,930,086 of record NC_091476.1, on the reverse strand, counting down.
AAGAATAATTTATCTGAATTAAGGATCACCACAGAGGCAACATTTAATATAAATGTCTAAAAGTCAGTAATTTTAAAACCACTGTGGGTGTTCAGCCAGCAACTTGATTAGGAAAGCAGGTCTCTGCACATTTATCATTCAAATATCTGAGGACAGTTAAAAAACACATCTTGATATTAGAATGTTAATTTTAAACACCATTTTGAAGTGGCATAAATTGGCAAAAATTTCATCTCGACCATGCAGAACACAAAAGAATTCTACTTAAAATTTAGAAGAATTCGCTGGATAATACTGTTAGGTTGCCCCAAGTTAGAGATAACTTTCTTGCGCAAAACCGTGCATAATAGATCAACTTAATGCAGATTCTTACTGTATCACTGCTGTGGTATGTTGTATTTCAGCCCCATCTTAGTTTGGTCAGTCCTCGCCCAGTGGTTTAAAACCTTTTTTTTTCTACTCACATACTAGCTTAAATAATTCCTTATGAACCACAGAGCACCTACAGCCAATTGGGTGTAATTGGCCAGATGGGCCTCTGTCCAAATTTTTAAAAAATAAATAAACTTAACAACTTGCTACAGTGTAACTAGCCACTCTTGTATTATTCATTGTACAATGCATATGACAATATACTCATTATTTTTAACCTTATTTGAAAATCATTGGTTTAAAATTAATAACCAGGAAGATGGATACTAATAAACAGGTATGGCTTGCCTAAGATGTACAACATTTTATATGGCACCTCTGTACAGTAAAACAAAATCAAAATGCTTCAGATACAATTTTTTTTCTAACTGCATATTTGGAAGAGCAATATTCCAGACACGGAAGTAAATCTTACCACTCAATATATTTATATGCATTTCTGAACAATAGTTGGGCATGGACTTTCATACCCCATCAAATATAAGTTCACACTCCAGGATCAGACAGCTTAATCTTGATCATCTCATCCTGGAAGTTTTTAAAAATTATTTTTTGAAAAAATGGGACTAACGATGAACGGCGAAGGGGATCTTCGGCATCTGAGTAGTTTAGTGAGTTGGGAGGATCAGTACGTCAGAAGTTGGAGATGGATAGAGGGCCAGGGCCTGACCAGAGGTAAGGTTTATTAGGTATGAACATGGGCTAGAACATAGTCTGTCCTACCAGACAGAGCTCTCAGTTTCTCAATAGTTAACAACTAGAATCTTCTCTGGCCATTTAAAGGCTCTGAGATGAATAGAGGACATCAGTGCTCTAATTCAAGGAGAACTTCAGAATTAAGTCAAGAAGAGACAGAATCAAACATCAGTGCTGGGGAAATTATGGTTAAAAAAAAATCTGAGTGACAGTTGGGCATCATGAAATAATCAGCATGGTTCTATAAAGGAGAAGCCCTGTCAGATAAATTGGACTACATTTTTAAAGGTGCCTGTATCAATGAAGGAAATCAACGTAGTCTACATGAATTTCAATAAAACCTTTGGCACGGTCCTTCACAAGTGTCTGTTCCAATACGCTCAGCCCATTGGATCCTTGTCAACTTTACAAAATTAATCCAAAATTCACTTGGCAGCAAGAAGGCAGGTGATGGTCGAGATTGCTTTTGTAGTTGGAATCCTGTGACCAGTGTTGTGCTGCACACATTGGTGCTGGGATTCTTACTGTTTATGATCTATTGTAAGTGAAGCATAGCAATGTGCCGATGCTGTGATTGTCGTCAAACCACACAGTAAATATTGGAGCAACTCAGCTGGTATCACAGTGTCGAGAGGAGGTAAAGAAATACTACCAATGTTTCGGGCCTGAGCCCTTCAAGGTACCTTGAAGAAGTCAGTAATATATCTTTATCTCCTATGGACACTGCAAGACCAGCTGAGTTCCTCCAGCATTTACAGTGTGTCATCTATAGTAATAATCTAGGCCCAAAAGCAGGTGATGCAACAAATACATTTGCAGAAGCAGCAGAGGTTCGAGGTGTTGTTGATAACGAGGGTCAACTTTGGTGTTATGAGACAGCAACAATATTAATGAGAAGGAGAAAGGGGCAGAGAAATGGAATGTAATTGTGAAAAATTTGAGGTGATACTGTGTCACATTATGTTATATTTTATATTGTATATAGATATGTTTTAAAGGAGATAGATTGTGGGATTTTTAGATAGGTCACACACAGATACAAACACTTTAAAACTGTTCTCATTTAAAATGCCCGAGCTCTGGTCAAGCCAGACAGTCCAGATCCAAGTGCCTTTGAAAAAACTTTGAAGAATGCTTATAAGGACCTCACATGTAGGCATTGATTGGACATGCTGTGTAGTAATGGATTATTGTTTTGGGAAGCAACAGATGAGCAGACTCAGAAGATTAGGTCTGGTGCTGCAGTCCATCTGAATGTAATTTTCTGTTCTAGGAAGGTTTTGCAAGCAGAGAGAGTCAAACAGGCTTTTCTCTGAGAGAGAGAGAATTCAGTTCTATAGTTCAGCAGTGGCAGCTGGGACTCGAACATGACAAGCTGGCAAGCTTGTTTGAAACCCCATTTTGAAGCTAGGTTGTGAGTTCTGAGTTCAGCCTGGTCAAAGCCCTTGTGGCCCATAAAAGAGGAGATGGCTGGCTGTATAATGTTTCACTTGAAATAAGGGAAACAAAAAGGAACTCCGCGGTGACCTGGAGGAAAGAGGTTATCATCTGGAAACCCTAATTTCTTTGGCAAGACACTGAAGTGGCTGATCAGAAGGAATCAGTTTGTGTCCAACGAGCAACAAATTTCTCTCTGAAAACTGACAAGAACCTTCCTGAGCGGTAAGCATTTACCTTTCAAGCACCAAAGCCTGATAAAATTCATAAATGTTAAATTGTGTGCTCCGTATAAAAAATGCCTGATACCGGTGGAGGAGTGAGAAGTGAGATTGGACTATGAATCAAAGAACTTTTCTGAACTTATAAACACATTACATACACGTGCACTTAGAATTGGAAGGGGGTTAAGTTAATAGTAATAAGTTAGAGTTTGATCCTGTTCTTATGTTTAAAGAACATTAAAAATAATTTTTGTTTAAGTAACCATTTGTCTTGGTGAATTTCTATTGCCTCTGTAATTTGGGATCCTCTGGACCCGTAACAATACATTTTGAGAGTACTGATAAAGCTAAGATGAATGGTACTACCCTGGGATATCAATGAAGAACATGGGTACCTTGGCATGCAGTACAAGGTTCCATAAAGGCAGAACAAAGGCAGATTGTAGTTAACCTTATTAACCAGGCAGAGAATATAAAAACATAAAAGTTATGGTCTAATGATGTAAATTAATAGCTGAGCCATAGCTGGAGTGCAATATATATTTTTGGTCACCATATTTTTAATGAGGATGTGACTCACAATGATGTTTCCTGGGATGGATGGTTTCAGTGAGGAAGGGAGATTGGATTGTCTGGGTTGTTTCCTTTGGCCTCATGCACTGCTAAACCAAGGCCACTTGTATATTGGAGAAGCAACACCTTATATTCCATCTGAACATTCTCCAACCGGATGGCATTAACATCGACTTCTCTGGTTTCTGCTAGATCACTCCCTGGTCTCCCTCCCTTCCCTATCCCTCTGTCTCCTTTCCTCCAGCTGTTCCTCCCCTTCCCTCCCCATTCATGGAGCCACACCCCCCTATTTTCCTTTGTGCCTAGCCTCCCTTATCCAAATTGCCTGTGGGCCTACACTCCCCTCCTTCCCCTTCCCCCATCATTTTATTCAGGCACCTGGCTACTTTTTGTTCATCCCTTGATGAAGGGCTCAAGCCAGAAATGTTGGTTATGTATCTTTATCTTTGCTACATGAAGTATGTTGTTTGACCTGAGTTTCTCCAACATCATATTTTTACTTCAATCACTGCATCTGCAGACTTTCATGTTTTACTCGTTTCCTTTGGAACAGAGATTGACGTAGACAAATCTGAGGGCATGGATATGTTAGGCAGATCACAATAAACATTTCTTCTTAGTGTAAATATTAATGACCATTGTCCATAGATCCAACTGACAGGGAAGGAAGGGTTACATTGATCGTGGAGTAGGTTTATATGGGTCAGCGGAACATCGTGGGCTGAAGGGTCTGTGCTGTTCTACGCTCGAAATAATAATTTAAATTCTGGAATTTCTGAAAGTGAGTTGACAGAATAATGGATCCAATGAAAAAGAAAGGATTCAGGTGATGGATTTGTTCAGAGATATCAAAATAAGAGCATTTCCTCTTGCTAGAAAAGCAAAACCATTGAAATTGTGAGGGCTTTCCATTGATTACAGTTGACAAATTGTCCATGAACTTTATCTGATGAGATTTGAAATGTATTCTGGAGAAACACAGACATGAATACTGTTACTTTTATGACCTTTATGAAGAACAAAATTAATTTATCACTATAATAAATTTCTCAGGAAAAATGAGTCAGGCATTTATTTATGAATTGCTGGGCATATTGTCTGTGGATTTCATTGTAATAAAAGTTATTTAATTTCATAATATATTATGTGGGTTACACCACTATTTATAATTCCACAGCAATATTATTTGAGTTCTAAAAACACATAGGGTGGACATTTATCTCGGACAGGAGCACATCTATTCAGTTCTGATGAATACAGCATGCTGTGCAGAAGAAGTGGGCGCCACCTTTTTCCATACCTACTCTCAAATTAATATTTCTTGTGAGTGACTTTTGGGTGAGTAATCCAGGGCTGTGCATTTGGGTTCAGCAGCTGAGTCATTTCTACCCAATGTACTGAATATTTAGTGTTTTGTGTGTAGGAGTTCAAGGTAGGGGAAATCGATGATAGATTGTCAAATAAAATTGGTTAGATAATCCAGCAACATTTACTTGGGGAAATAAAACACAATGATTGAGCACCATGGTAATTTTAAGCATCCCACATTAATCCCCCAGATACATTTGTTCCAAAACGGCCTCATTTACCTTTTCAAATTCTATTTCAAATATGGTTGGAGAGTTATTTTGCTCAGGTTGTAGGATGATGTAAAAGGTTGCTACTGAACGTAAAGATTAGAAAGGTCTGAAGTTTTGTTCCTTCATTAAGTTATCCTTTTTCTCTCGGGAAAATGAGGAAAAGTTTGACCAGAATCCTGACAGATTTTTAACTTCCTTCTCTCAATCTCTATTTTCCTGTCCAAGTTCTATTGATGTTGAGAGAAGTGTCCATCAACACAGCAATTTTAATAAAGCAAAATAGACTAAAATCTTCAGTTAGGCTTAAACTGAAGAGGGAAATTGGGGAAGGTGCCTGAAAGTATTTTTTTTCCCCCCAATCACTATAAGGTTCTTGAATCCTCCTCTACTACTCTATTATCCTAACCTAAATATCCATCTGCAGTATTACAACATCACATTTATTGCACAAACTGCAACTGTGAATAGTTTATCTTTCCTTTTTAGTTCATTGTCTTTTTTCTCTTGAGTAGTACTCTAATTTGCATTTATTGTTGATTAGCAAAGCAAACAAGAAGATTTTCAGTCCATTTGTACCATGTACTTATGAGTATGATGACAAACTCTCTTAATCCTCGGCAAAGAACAGCCACAGAGATACATTTCAAATAGGTTTTTGTAAATGGAAGAATGTGGCAAATTCAAGCAAACTAGATTAAAAAAAAGGTTTACAGAGGAATAGCAGGGAAATAGGACAAAATGGGCAATTTTTCAGATTGCTGGTTGAATGGCCATAATGAGTGACAAAGAATCCGAAGTAATTCTAGATTCTGTAGAAAATTTCTGGCCCACAAGGAGGCCACTTGGCCAGTGGCAGAGGCCCACAGAAGCAGAGGTACCCAAAAATAAGATAAAAACTTCAGATTTTCTGAATTAAAAAAAAAACGATGGAAATATTCGGCAGGTGAGACAGCCCCTGTGGACAATGCAAACCTTTCAGATCAATGACCCTTTGAACTGGGAGGAAAGAAGATGAGCTTGTTAAGCTGGAGGTTGAGCAAGTGGGGGATATTTCTGACAGGGTAAAATCAGATTGGCCATGGGAACAAGCTGCAAAAATGGTTCTCTGCACAATGAGCGAATGAGTGCAGCGTGAGAGTGAGGATAAAGAGAAACGAATGCAGAGTGGGAGGACATGCCCGGCAAAATGGTCAGCAGTGACATGGTGGGCAAAGGGCCTGTTTCTGCACTGTATGGCTATCATTATTATTTATTCTATTCATTAAAAGAATGAATAATAACTTATTCATTTATTCTTATACCTTCATTATTTCCCACTGCTCAATTATCTCTCGATATGATCGACCTTTGTTAATAAGGCAATTTGGGCTGGAATGTGTTTCTTCCCTCACAGCTACAAAATTCCAACCCGAGAACAGTTTTAGCAATCTTCTTCTCCACTTCAGTACAACCACACCATTGCTATAATGTGCTGAACAGAGCTGTCAGGTGTGCTCAAGCTCTGGGTTAATCAGTGTTGCATATCGTATGAACTCGCGACTCTTACATTATCTGCCTTGTAGGGCCTCAAATGCATTATCTCACACTTCTACAAATGAAATTTGATTTGACCTTTTCTGCCCAACTGATCAAGCTATCTATATCTTCTTATATTACCATTTCTCCTCAGCCAATGAATTTAACATCTGTAACCTCTTTACCATGTCTCCTACATTGTAAATAAATAAAGGACAGCTAGTGGAACCCAGTGATAACAGTCTTCCAGACACAAAAACATCTTTTGGGTTCCAAAGTCTGAAGCAACTTTGAATTGAATTTGTCACTTATGATCGGTCTATCATGAACCTTTTTTTGTTTTTAACCTTGGACCAGTTAAGAGGCCCACTAAAATTCATGTAAACCATTTCAACCCATTGCCTTCTCAAAAAATTCAGTCATGTTAATCAGTCAGCTCTTTCCTTTACAAAACTGTACAGACATTCCCCAACTAATCTGTGTTTTACTAAATGAAGGCTCAAGGTAAAAGAGTAAGAAAAAGCCATATGGCCAGTCAGGCATGCTCCACCAGTCAATAGACTCAACTCTACCTATCTACCTTTTCTCCGTAACACAGTGCAAAAACCTGTCTAATTCTAAATGTCTTCAGCATATTTAAGAAGAACAGATTTCAATAATTTAACAACTACTTAAATCAAGCTAATTGACTGGTAATTACTTGGTCTATTCTTTCCATCCTTTGTAAAGAATGGTGGCTAACACAGCAGTAAAATAGAGGAAGAGGAAGAAACCTTGAAAGGCAGAATGGGAAAACTGTAGAAGCTAAGAATTGCATAGAGTTGAGATGAATGTAGAATCCACTGCTGAAATGGCAGTTAATGCTGGTTGGAACACAGGTGGCAGAATTCTGGATGAGGGAGAGTTTTGGAGATGCAAATGAGACGATGGAAAATGTCATTGCTTGATTTGAGAGGGCTATATAATGAAACAATGGCATATGCAGATTACTTTGGGAGATTTGAAAAGTGTTAGGTTATGATTTGGAAATGTTAATTGATGCTCAGCCTGGGATCTGACAGGGCCTCCACTGTGCGCAATTCTGTTTAAATTCTGCACATAAATATGAAAAAAAATGTCATACAGGCTGAAGGAGTTGGTTTTTTGATGGCCAAATGTGGCGATTCCTTGATGCAGCACAGCCAGTATTTAGTTGTCCACCCTTAACCCCTAAAAGGAGTGAAAGAGGTAGCAAGCTGCCTTCTTTAACATCCAGAATGCTGTTCGGAAAGGAGTTCCACAATTTTGACCAGAGGAGGTAAAGGAACAGCAATATGTATCCAAGTCAAGATCGACAGGACAGTTTTGCTATCGTAATTTCGAGTGTCCAACTTGATTCCGGGTGATCCATGCAATTTTGTTTCTTTGTGGCTTTCAAGCAATCAATTTGAACTGAATAGATTGCTCAGTCATTTCAGAGGGCAGATAAGAATCATCCATATTGTTGTGGGTCTGGGCTCATTGGAAGACCTGACGAGGTAAAGATGGTGGATATCCTCCCTTCCTGGACATTTGTGAAGAAGGTGGGCCCTTACCACAATCGACTGGGACTTTTGTGGTCATGAATTCCAGAATTTGAATTTTAACACTCTGTTATGGACAGCTTTGAACGCAGGCCTTCACAACTTTTCCCTGGGTCTTTACATTCTTAATCCAGTGATGACACCACTGCACTATTCCCTCTCCTTAAGGGTTAATGAAAACAGATGACCAGAAATTACAATTGTAGAATGAACAGATGCCTTGTAAAGAAAAGGCTGGATTCTATTTTCAGGAATGGGGAGTTGGTACTTACATCAGGAAGTGCTATCAATGTCAATCTGAGCAGACCAAGGCACTTGGTGAAACTTTGGATTTATTTGTAATCCTCAAATCCTTTCTAATAGCATTTATTGTTCTTGAAACCTGTTCCGTCTTTAATTGCCAAGCTAAAACCTTGTGGGTCCTTTCCTCTAATTCATAATATCTTTGTTTAGTTCTCTGTAACAACTTCTCAAACTTATAAGTTTGTAATGTTTATACTGTAATTTCTTAAGAATCAAAATATATCCTTTTAGTCTCCATTCAATTCTGTTATAAGCCTTTTTTTAAAAAGTTTCTATCTCCCTTTCCTTCAGAAGAATACTATTTCTTAATTTTAGATGTAAAACTAATAATTTGCCCTTCTAGTCTGTGCCGAATCATTTTTTTTTTGCCTAGTCCCACTCACCTGCACCTAGTCAATATTCTCCATACCTCTCCCATCTATTTACCTGTCCAAACTTTTCTTAAATGTTAAAATAGAGCCAGCATTCACAACTTCAGCGGGCAGCTTGTCCACATACCCACCACTCTCTGTGTGAAGAAATTCACCCTCATGTTTCCCCCTAAACCTTTCCCCTTTCACTCTTAACCTATGTCCTCTGGTTTCTACCTCACCTACCCTCAGTGGAAAAAGCCTATCTACATTTGCTCTATCTCCCTCATCATTTTAAATATTAAATCTCCCCTCATTCTTCTATGCTCCAGGGAATAAAGTTCTAACCTGTTTAACCTTTTCCTGTAACTCAGTTCCTGAAGTCTGGGCAACATCCTAGTAAATCTTCTCTGCACTCTTTCTATCTTATTGATATCTTTCCTGCAATTAGGTGACCAAAAATGCACACAATATTCCAAATCTGTTGTTAGAGAAACTCAGCAGATCAACCCGACTTGATACTGAAAGGTTGGTTATGTATCTTTATCTTTGTTGTATAAAATGCACTGTTTGACCTGGTGAGTTTCTCCAGCATTGTGTTTTTACTGTGCATAAAGTTGTGCAGTGTTTGGAAAAAAAGTATTTAAAAGGATTTTCACAATCATGGGTGGGAGGGGTATGGGCGATTTGGTCTAGACTAAATCCCCCATACTGGTCCCACCCACCGATCTGCCTATTACCTGCACCTTGACCTAATCCCCCATACCCCTCCCACCCACCGATCTGCTTAGTACCTGCACCTAGTCCAAATCCCAATACCCCTCCCACCCACCGATCTACCTATTACCTGTACCTTGACCAAATACCCCATACTGGTCCCACCCACCGATCTGCCTATTACCGGCACCTAGACCTAATCCCCCATACCCCTCCCACCCACCGATCTGCCTAGTAGCTGCACCTAGACCAAATCCCCCATACCCCTCCCACCCATCGATCTGCTTAGTACCTGCACCTAGACCAAATCCCCATACCCCTCCCACCCACCGATCTGCCTAGTACCTGCACCTAGGAAGATCGGTGGGAGGGAGGGGTATGGGGATTTGGTCTAGGTGCAGGTACTTGGCAGACCGGTGAGAGGGAGGGGTATGGGGGGTTTAGCACAAATCATGAAAATAACCAAGCTTTCTTCATTTTTGAAATTCAAATTTATATTACCAGGGAGTTATGTTAAAATGCCAAATTCTTGCTGAGAGATGTCAATCTCTAGTTTATCAACATAAATGATGTTCAGAAGCTAAACATCACTAATTTCTTCTGAATATAAATACAAATACACTTTAATGATGATGACATCACCAGTAAGAAAAGTATTTTATTTAAGCAACACTGCTTTCAAAGGAAAACAACACCCATTCTATTTATGCATATTGGATGTAATTGATGTCCACGTGCAATTCTCTTTCCCCATCTCATCCTTATTGTAAACTCGCTTATTATTACCATGAAGGAAATAAGCTCTGGAATTAATATTGTGTAAATTTTAACCTATTTCAGATATTTCAGAGCCATTAGAAACATTTGTCATCATTAAGTATTATACACTGAAATCTTCACCATCTGGCATGTTTTCGACAACACAATCGGTAACTGGCACTTCAGAGGCTGAGATTACACCAGTAAGCAGAAGTCACAAGGGAACAACCAGGTCGCTGCAGTATGATGCTGAGGAAGCTGGGGGAGTGGTCCGTTTGAGATGGAGACATTACTGAGAAGTTTTTGGGCTGAGGTGGAGATGATACTGGGAGAGTAGTTGGACCGATGGGGAGAAGGTACCGGGGGAGTGGTCAGACTGATGTGGAGCTGGTAGAGGAAGAGTGGTCAAGCTTATGGGGATACAGTGCCAGGGAGTGGTCAGGCCAATAGGGATATGGTGCTGAGGAGTGGTCAGACCAATGGGGATATGATGCCGGGGAGTCGTCAGGCCAATGGGGATATGGTACTGGGAAGTGGTCAGGCCAATGGGAGACAGTACTGGGGAATAGTGATAGAGGACCACTCTGGTAAGTGGGACAGAGTGACAAAGGAGTAGGCATTTGTTGGACAGGGAAAGATGGCAATTATTTCAGACTTCATTTGCATATTGCATGTGGACTCCCTGATCATCATGACTCATTTATGAAATCACCTGCTGTCCATTCCTCTTTAGTTCTTTCACCGAACCTAGTACCACTCTTCAGCCCAGAAAATATCCCCACGAAGTGATCTTGTCAAAAGCATGTCATCATCTCTGCATATTGTCAGTGTAAGTGTTCTTTGCTCTTCCAAATGTCCAGTATCATTAATTCCCACTCATCATTGCAAGTTCTTATTTTCAGTTTCTTATCAACAATCCTGCTTCATGAGGGGTTTTAATCTTATTGTATTTCCTTTCATTCACTCACAGATTTATGAAGCCTTGCAGCACTCGTCGGGCCTTATTGACTATTTCAGCCACAATCCATTAATATCCTTGCTTCTTATATTTCTATCCAAAGATATTATACTTCATTGAAGAATCCCACATTTTCCCCAAACTTTAGGCCTTTCAGCTCCCTTCTTTTTCCCTGGATACAGTATATTTTATATACAGCACACATATCAGCTTCTCTTCCAAACTTCTAAATTATGAATTTGGAACACTTGTACGTTTAAGTCCAATTTTTAAATTCTAAATTTTGAGTATTTTATATTCCCTCAATTTTTACCTTTGCTCTAAAATATTTTCACTGAGCTACTCCTATCATTGAATGTATTATTTGCATACGCAATAGACCAAACCAGTTTATTAATTCAAAATAATTTTGTTTTTGAGAGATAAAATGCAAAACCTTTTTGAAATTTGTAATGATAGCCTTATGGAAATAAAAGTAAAAAATACATCCTGAATTTCACATGTTAAAATAGCATGTCTTTCAGTGACAGGACATGTTCAATACTTCTTTCTTTCAATCACAAAATAAATTCAGAAACTATTTCAAGCAAGGGCTTATTTATTTGTTATTTTTCATCTTACAGGATAAAGATGTGGATGTGAAGGCTGACATTTATTGCCCTGTTCCAAATTGCCCCCTTAAACCTCATTAAACCACAGCTAACTTTCTCGTGAGGGTACGCCTCTGTTACGTAGGAAGCTTCAGGAGGTCAAGAGAGCAGGCAACTTGAATGAGAATAAATTGGTAGTGGCATTCCCATGCAACTACTGCCTTTATCCTTCTTCGTGGTAATGGTTGTGGATTTGGGAGCTGTTCAGGCAAGTAACTGCAATAGTCTTTGTTGATGTGTTTCATGGTAGACACTGTGCACCAGTGATGGAAGGAATGAGTATTTAGAATGGTGGATGGGTCCCATTCAACAGGATGCTTTGTCCTGAATGACACTGAGCTTCTTCTGTGTTATTGGGACAATACTCACCTTGTCCATCGTGGCGGCTGACATTTATTGCCCTTTTCCAAATTGCCCTCGTTAATGGCAAGATTTCTAACACTGTTGAAGAACAGAGGGACCTTGGGATCCAAATCCATAGATCTCTGAAGGTTTCTGCGCAGGTTCAAGATTAAAATTCAATTTATAGTCATGTAATAAAAACATAAAATTGCTTTTGCCTGCTGTAAGGCAGACAGATTTGCCACCGGCAGAAATTGCCTGAAGCGCCTCTTACAGTCAGAGAAAGAGAAACAAAAGAGAGTTCCCCCCAGAGTCATTGAGTGCCCGTGGATTGCCTCCAGTGCTCCCACCGCCACACAAAGTCCAGTCCAAACCATCGGTAACCTGAGCTCCAGATCCAAAACACCGACACAATCAGAACACTTTAGGGCCCTTGGTACCCTCTTGCATCCTGGTTCTGATAAATAGTACCTCTTCTGTCTGTTTCAAGCCAGTCCCCAGCAGTCCCAGCCTGGTGCAAGTCCCTCAACTGCAGTCTCCAGCAGCCCACAGCCTCTGTGGGCTTGTACTGAGCTGTAATGTTTAATATACCTGGCTGCAGGTGTGTAGATGGTAGATAGGCTTTATGGTCGAATCTCAGGAGATGAATTACTTGCTGAAGATGAACACCCTGTGACCTGAACTTATGGGCACACTAATACAAGTCTGAAACAGTTGAATTTATCAATTGTGATTTCCAATATGCTGATTATGGGAGACTCGGAAGTCATAATGCCTTTGAGAGTCAAGGGAAAGTAGTTAATTTCTCTCTTTTGGAAATGGTCAGTACTTGGTTCTTTCATGGGATGAATATTAGTTGTCATTTATGAGAGTATAACTTGATGTTTTCTGGATTGTGATGCATGGATTTGTGGACTAATTAATTTGTTGAGTTGTGAAAAGAAAAAGTGCAATGATCAGTGAAAATCCCACCCACGCCTGAAGAAGTTCCTAGACGTTGACCAGTTGTACACTTTTGAAGATGTCCTTTTCTGGGATGTCTCACTTCCAAGAATGACAACTATCTCCCTTTGTGCATGGTATGACTTTGGCCACAGAAGTGTGTTTTTTTTTACCTCCTTGATGCACAGTTAATTTTCACTGGGGTTCTGTATTGATCCACTCAAAATGATCTCCAAGACTGTTCCCACCAGCCCATTCAGCTCTTTGATGAATAGTGAGATCAAGGCTCTGATGGGCGGCACAGTTGGCGTAGCAGTTAGCACAACACTTTTACAGTGCCAGCAATCAGAACTGGGGTTCAAATCGTGCTTTGTCTGTGAGGAGTTTGTACATTCTCCCTGTGTATGCTTTGCTTTCCCCAGGGATTCCCACTGTTCGAAACGTATCAGAGGTGTAGGTTAATTGAGTGTAAATTGGGTGGTACAGACTCATGGACTGAAATGGGCTGTTACCATGCTGTATGTCTAAATCTAACATCATGAACTGAATGGTCCTGATAAAACCCCAAACGCTCATTAGTGAGCAACATAATGGAGGATAAGTTCTGCTTTATCGCATTGTTGATGACATCTTCCGTCGCCTTGCAATTAATTGAGGGATGACTGATTGGGTAGAAATAAACTGGATTGAATTTGTCCTGGTTTTTGAACACAGGACACAATTTTGTTGTGTGAATATACTCCATGATCCATTTACTTGAAGAACTTCTTCCAAAATTTGTTCAGTGTGGAGGAGAGCAGATTAATCAGTGAAAGGCAAACACTGGGTGGTAATGAGAAAGATTTTTTTTTTGACAACGTTAAAGCTGATATCATGAGACTTCCTGGACCCAAAAGTAATTTCTGAGGATTTCTAGGGCTATACCATTCCACAATTGAGAATCCTTGCCAATGCAGGTTAGGACAGATCCAGGAATTGTGAAGGAGAGTTGAGACCATTGACTGTAAAATATGTCAGGTGTTGCTTCACCAGTTTGGTGAGCAGCTTTGCCAACTTAGACACCAGTTCCTAGGTGCTGGGACAGAGGGCTTTGCAAAACCAACTGCACTTTGAGTGGCTTTGCTTTGTCCAAATTGGACTGAAAAAATAACAATACAGCATGAATTACTCATCGTGTTCTCATCTCCTTGGTAACTGCAACTACCTTACCTGACGAAAACTGAGATGCAGATCAAATGCTGCCATTTGGTCTCTGCTCTTCACATAATCTTGAGATACATTTCAAGATAATTTCATTATCCTGAAGCTCTGGTTTGGCAGTTACTTTACTGTCATCAATATTGATTTTGCAATGGCCAGTTCTTTTCCTTTCACAAAGGATATCACTCACAGTGAACTTAGACTTGCGCACTTTACTCATGAAGTCAATGAATTGTGGCTGATTTCCACATGGCATGTACAATCAATACAAATAAGGTGTTAAAAATTATATTTTTTTTTTGGTGAAGGTAAAGCTTGTTTTATAATGCTCAGATATTTTGTTCCAACAAGATATTTGCAAGGGAGGAAGACTGTTAATGATGCTGAAGCTAGATATGGGAATTTAATCAAGAAATACAAATGTATTTAATTGGACTGGGAGAACATTGGTGCAACTTGATGCTAACTGCATCATGGTTCTTGGGAAACTGGTTCAAAACCTGAAAGAAATTAATATTCCATTGCTGCATTCCAGAGATCAACTTATTGAAAGTAATATTACATACAGGTTTTAAAGCTAATATTTCCTGTGGCTAAAACACAGATAAGACATATCTATCTCTAAAAAGATAAAATAAAGAAATAGGCCAGAATCCATTAGAAAAGTTAGGAAGAAGTAAAATGCTTGACATTTTGAGCTTAATGCTAAGGCACTGTTGGAGCAGAAGCTGGGAGTGAAATTAATACAGCAGTGCAGAGAGATATAAAATAGAAATTTCTTCAGGACGAGCATTAAGGGAAAAAGTCCCACCATCGTCCTCAACAAGACTTTTGCCTCAGGCATCAAATAGAGGTTAGGGCCAATTATCTATCTAGAGCATTTTAAGGACCTTTAAGCTGAACTGGAAAGTGAGATAGATGGAAGGAAAGTAGAAGTACTCAAATTGTATTTTCCTTTACCCTTGTCAACGGGCCACCGGGATGTTGGACTAGCTGGACCTTGTTCACCTGCAACAACCAGGAAGCAAGCCATCAAAAAATTACTTTAATTAAATGGCAGCTGCATTTATACTGAAGGAGTCCTTTGCAGTGTGAAAACTGCCAGATAATAAATTAACAGATTAGTCATAATGTTCTGTTAAGCAACTAGAAATCTCAAGTTCACTCAATGAAGCACATTTTAATGATTAAACTTTAAAAAAAATAAAAGAACCTTGGATAAGCATAGCTTCATATATTAGATCAATATCATGCATCCCTATTAATTGTTTCCCTGTATTCTCAATTGCATAATTTTAAATTATTTTTGTTCTCTCAGGTATTTTGCAAAATCATGAATCACAAACATGTTAAAAACAGGCTAAAGTGTTCAATTCTCATTGCTGAAATTGCTATAATAAGTTGCATTGGAGTCAGACAGCATCTATGGTGAGAAATGGTCAATGTTTTAAGTCTGGACTCTTTTTTGACACAAAGGTTGGGAGGGGAGATGACAAGCAGAGATGACAGAAAAAGGTGGGAGGGAAGGAGTGGGGAGACAAGCAGGGGGAGTAGAGACCACAGTGGGGGAGGGGGAGCAGGGGAGCATTGAAAAGTGAGTACAGGAATGGGCAAGAATGAGAACAGGAAAAGGTCAATTGGAAAGAATGAAACTGGATCAGGGTGGGAGAGGGGGTGGTCCTGAAATTGGAAAATTCAATTTTCAGCATAAGGTTGATGGCTGCTCAGACAAAATATAATATGTTATTCTGCTAACTTTGCATTTGACCTCACTCTGGCAATAGACAGGCAATGTGTGGGAAGAGGAAGATAAATTAAAATGGCAACTGGGAGTTTGGGGTGCTGTGATGAGGACAAAGCAGCCACTCAATCTGCACTTGGTAGAAGAGGTCACATTGAGAGCACTGAATGCAATACACAAGGTTGGAAGAGGTGAAATTCTGCCTCACCTCCAAAGTCTGTTCATATCCTGGAAGAAGGTGAAGGTGCTGGTAAGTAAACCTACAAAAGTTGAGGTGGGAAGTGCCTGGGGAAGTAGACAGATGGATGGGGAAGTAAGGGAGATTCCAGCAAAAAACGGAAAGGAATGTGGAAGACGTGTCAGATCATATTGTAGCTGGCAGAAACTTTGAAGAATAAATTTCTGGATGCAGAGGTGAGGCAGAGTTTCATATGCACCTCCTCCGACTTTGTCTAATATATTTTATGCTGTCAATGTGACTTTCTCTACATCAGTGATGCCAAACACAGATTGGGAAAATGCCTTGATGAGCCAGGTGGAACTTGCAGTTGCCAGTCATTTTAATTCCTCTTCAGTCATTTTAAATCCTCTTCCAAATTCCACACAGACCTGTCTTCCCTTGGTCTCATCAATTACCAAGGTGAGATTGAAAGCAAACTTGAAGAATTGTAAATCATATTCCACCTTGGTAGCCTACAACTCAATGGTATGAATGTTGAATTTTCCAATAACAGGTAATCCCTAGCATCTGTCTTTTACCTGTCCCATTCTCCCAACCTATTCTGATATTCATTTTTACTCCCATATTCACTCACCTACCTGTCTTCCTGTGCAAGCTCTCCCAACATTATTTATCGCTTCCTCTTACCCTGATCCTTCTCCTTTCTACTTTCCCCTCCCAAGAAAGGATCCTGACTAAAAAAGTGAATTGTCAATTTCTCTACACGGATGCTGCCTCTTCTGTTAAGTACCTACAGCTTCTCATTGTCTGCTCAAGATTCCAGAACCTGTAGTTTCTTTTTGTCTTTACAGGCTACAAGCCATGCACAGGAGATTCCGACCACATTTTGCATTTGCAATATGGGCATGATTATATTTCATTATTCATGAGGGCATACAATATAGAAGCAGGCCCATAAATCCGCTCAGTCTGCGTCAACCATTAAACATCCATTTCCTCTTATCCCATTTTATACTCCAAAGATTCTTCCACTCACTTGTACCTTTGGTGCCAATTTAATGTGGCCAATTAACCTATCAAACTGCCTGTGGGAAGATATGGGAAGAAACTGAAGCACCCTGAGGCAATAATGTCATAGGAAGAACCAGTTCAGTCCAGAAAGAGAGGATTAGAAGTCAGGATGGAAGCCTGGTGTATAGAGCAATGAGTAGCAGTTCTACTGTCACTGTGCCAACCTCTTCCAGCCTTCCAGTTAATGTCAATTAATCATTCATATCTATTCAAACATTTGTACACATTTTATCAATATTTTGAGCAGCTACAGGTTTTAAAGATTCAATGTGAAAGTAATAACATTACAGAGTCAATATAAAAATGCCTCCAGGAATCATCCTATAGAATTTAAGAGCCTTGCTCTTTACCATGAATTAAAAGATGAAGAGTGTCCCATCCTTTCTATTTTTATTTGTTAACCTATTTAATAAATAGCCTTTTATAAAGCCTGTATTCAAATCAAAGTGGTTCTTGGATTCAAACCTGATAATTGATTGAATGAAAATAAAAAAAAAAATTCAGGTTCCTTCTTTGATTTTGGTGCATAATTTAATATCTGTAAAGGGCAGTGCATAGATCGCCTTGCCATTCAATGTTTATTTCTTAAATTACCCTGATATTTAGTGTAAAACAAAATAATGAGCAGGCATGCAAAGCAATACTTTCTTCCTCTTATTGGACATCACTTTGGAGTTTGTCACTTACCAAGAGTTCTTGGTGTGCGCTTCCTGCGATCCCTGAAAGCAGCACCTGACTGTAAGGCCTCCAGCAGACTATCCATCACTCCTGTTTCATTTCCCTCTATAGAAGTAAAAGAAGAAAATGACCTGAGTTTAGCATTGTAAGGTATTATGAATATTTCAGAAGATACATTCCCGAATCCAAAGGAGTAATCGCAGCTCAAGAACAATACCATTTAATGTTAGGCCAGATCATAAGGTTACATAAAGAGGATATGTAAATTTTGAATGAAAAACAGTCAAATACGTTGTTCCAAGTTAGATGCTGCAATACTAAATTCAACATAACTTGATGTACATATTCATGAAAATCAGCAATTTTAGATGGCAACAAACCAGTCACCTTAATAAACTCAATGCTTATCAGAAAAAAAATGCAAATGGTACCAAATGCTCAGATGTCAACACTCCCTTCCAAACAAAATGTATAAAACATTTTCTTTCATTTCCTTTCATTCTGTATCATAATTAGATATTCACCTTCAGATACTCTTCACTCAGTTTGGAAAGTAGACACATTGCGAATAGACTATTCTATCACTTCAAATATCACAGGAAGACTCAAAATGCTATAGTGGCAATTCACTGGCAGTCCATTTTGTTTCATCAGTTATAGACCTATTCATGTTTCTCAGCTATTAATCTATTTCTTGACAAAGGTGCCAAAATATCCTTGTTCTTAGACTGGCATAAAAGGTGGATTAAACAATTTCATTTATTTTCACAAGTCCTTATGGAAATGGACTGGCACATATTTACAGAAGTATCATTGTAAGGATATTGGATTTAACTTGTATAAAATAAAAAAAAAATGTCATAATAAGGGCGTATTTCTGAATTCTGAAGTATATGGTATGAAAGGACAACTAAAATAAAAAAGGGAGATTCCCTAAATTAAAAACCATACTGATAGTTGAGAACTATGCTCAATATCTTTTAAACATAATAGTATTTAGTATAAAAGACTGAAAATCAGGCCAGGCAACTTAAATATTTAAAATTAATAAAGTTAATAATCTTAAAAGTGAATAAATTACATTTAAATTGGTAATACAATAATAAGAACCACATATTCAAGCTAATTTGATGCTCTTCAGTATCACTAATTCCAAACCCTTACTTATTCAGATCTCTGAAAAGTATGTTCCATTACTTGTCCCCTCCAAAAATGTTGTTGTTCTGGAGTCAATGTACAATATTTATATGTTGAAAGCTATATTCTTGAAGTAAAGTGGATTGTTGATATTATTAAATGTACACCATTTTATCTGTGAGGGAGTAAATTTTCTCGGTTGGTTCCCAAGGATGTTTTCTTTGCTATCAATTAAAGCCTAAATATTCAGGTCCCATGTGAACTGAAGGAAAATTCCTTCGGCGAGCAATGTTGAGAATTCTTGCAACAATTATTTTTTCAGATTTCAGGTTTATTGTCAGAGTACATACAAGACATCACATACCACCCCGAGATTCCTTATCCTGCGGGTGAGGCAGGACAACCATTTATTGGTAGTGCATGGTGTATACATATAAACAAATAAAGAACTGCAAACAGAAACAAAAGTAAACAAATTGACTGTGCAATACAGAGAGAATTAAAAAAAAAATCAATAAAGTGCAAAAGTTAAGTGTCCTTCAATTAATCTCTGATGGAGCTGTTCCTGAACCTCATGGTGCAAGTCACATCAAAATTTCCATAGATTTAAAGTAATGTAAAATTGTGGTACAAGACAAATATTACCTTTCAAATATCCAGCTTTAGGACTTAATAGAGTAGTAGATTTAAATTATTCCTCTCATACCAGAAACTAATAGAGACATAATAGCACAAAAATTGTGCCAAACTTTTTGTGCAAACATTTGTTAATAAATTATTCTCCAAGAGGAACAGAACTGCCTATTATTACAAGTTCCTGGATACTTTGCAAAGCTCTCGCCTTTGTAATAAGGTACTTTGTGATTTAATCAGTTTCTTACAAATCTTGTCCATCAAGCCACTGAGTGATTCACGGCAACGCCAGTATTACCTCACATTGCCAGAACTTTATAAGTAAAACTATTCTGAGCTAAAAGATGATGGAAAATGCCCAACTGCTGCAAAACCTGGACAAGTAATGAATAATTTTCCTCTTTTGTGCCATGGCTTTTAGTGGCTCAACTGAACATCCAAACAAAATGATGTGGAGATCAAGGTCATTAAAAATGTTCATCCGTGCTTCTCAAATTGACCAATATGAACATTTTGTTCTCATATCTCAAAATGAAATTATATTAAAAAAAAACAGGTGCTGGAGATGTTTTGATACATACGATGTAAATAATGGAAGAAAAGAAGAAGGCGTGCTGGTGTTATTAAAATCCAATAAGCTTTCCTGCTGTTTTCACAAAATGGGTACTCCAGTTGAATTTCATGCAGAGAATGATGCATTTAACCCTCAACGGCTTTAAACCAAAAATAAACAAGGTGGCATTTAGTGAAAATGCTGATTGTTCTCTATAAAAAGCAGAGTTGCAGATGGACAAACCTTTGAAATTTTTACTGGAGTTGTATTGTGATTCAAGTTGACTTTCAGACTGAATAAAATTAAAGTTATGATATAATCACATCAATTACAGGACTATGTTCTGCCTTCTGTCAGATTAATGACCATGAAGTTAAAGCAGCAAACATGTATTTGCATTTGAGCAGTAATCAGTATTTTAAAATCAACATTAACCTTCATAGTGATACTGTCTTTTCCAAAGCCCAAAGAACTTGTGGGCACTTGACAAAGTGACCCAGGGTTAAGGTTGGCGTACCTCTGTAAACCAGAGGTGTCAAATGTAAGCACAGTTTATGCATTCAAACTATTTGACTTAACACCTGCAAGGAACAATAATTCAAGGACATAATCAGAAGTAATCTAAAGATTTGTGGCACAGAGAGCAGCAAATGGGAATTGGCTTCAAGAAATGTTGTATGAACTGGCTACATCATGTTAAAACTAAAAACTGCAGTTGTGTGGTGGCTCACCCATGCGGCAGGGGGAACCAGCGCCAGCAGTCATGGTCAAGTCTGCAGTCAGAGACATACTTGGGAGCTCTCAGTGTGAGCCGCAACAATGGACAGGAAGTTGATGTCACTTCTGCCTGATGCCTGACACGAGAGCTGAGAGCGCTGTGTCCAGCATGAACCTTTTAAGCATGGAAATTTGAATTAGTAAATCAGTTGGTTTGAAACTCTACTCGACTCAGTGTGTTTCTTCCACTCCTGATGGTCGATAGCCACATTGGTGACCCCAACGGACTGACGGCATTTGGACCCGACACGAACAACTCCAGCAACATGGACAACACATGTGACTCTACTTTTCAAAACGCAGACTCACAAACTGCCAACTTTCTGCACCGCTCAGCCCCTCATCTAGTTTCAACAAACAGAGGCACAGTTCCGGGTCAGGAACATTGTCTCTGATGAGACCAGGTACTACCACGTGGTAGAGGCACTCGACCATTAGATGGCAGGCAAAATAATGGACTTTCATCAGCCTCCGGAGGCTCAAAGCCATGTTGGTTGGCACTTTTTGCCTCTCACGTTGCTAACAGGCTGCGTGGTTGTTACGTATGGACGGCCTAAGCAACCACACACATTCCCCTAACAAGTGACATGCTAGCGCTGGCAGACGGCCATAAGCTGTGTCTACTCTTTGAACAGATCTTTTTGGAGCAGATGCCGGACGACATTCGCTTCCTACTAGCAAATTAAGATTTCTCCAACCTGCGGAAGGTGGCTGCACTAGCGGACGTCCTGTGGCGCGCAAAAAGAGACAACAGAACAAGTGTCGAAATTAGTGCTGCATCACAACAAAGACAGCAATGGCAACACCAAGAGACAACAATAGCTCAGAGTGTTTCTACCATCAGAGGTGGTGACCTGGGAGCCGCCGATACCAACCGTCATGCTCATTCTAGGGAAATGACAGGGCCCAGCCGTTGCTGATGGCTACGGCAACTGGCCAGAGGGATAGCCTTCTGTATGTCTGGGACAGACACTCTGGGCGCAGGTTCCTAGTAGATGCAAGAGAAGAAATTAGCGTCCTCCCCTCCACCCCCCCCCCCCCCCCCCACCACCCTTGAGCCAAGATACTAGGACCTGAAGGGCCAGACTGGAACACATGGCAGGCAATGACAGCACCATCCGGATCTATGGCACATGAACTACCCCTCTGCAATTCGGGTCCAGCCAATTCACATGGTCGTTTACACTGGTTGCAGTGTAACAACCATTGCTGGGTGCAGATTTCATCCCCATACACTGTTTGGTGGTGGACCTGAAGGGACGACAAGTATTTCAAACCTTTCCCCTCAGCGAGGTCAGATTTCCAGTTCCACACCTGAGACACGTGTTTGGACAATGAATTTACCAGGATTTTGTCGGAGTTCCTATCCATCATCATGCCGCAGTTTTCCACGACAGCCCCCAAACATGACATGATGCACCACATTCCCACTCAGAGACACCCCCTGCACACTGAGCACACAGGCTACCAACAGATAAGCTTCAATTAGCAAAGGAAGAGTTTAACAAGATGGAGGAGGTGCGCATCATGCAGTGCTCAGACAGTCCGAGAGCCTCTCCATTCCGTATGATGCCCAAGTCCACAGGAGGATGAAGGCTATGCAAGGACTACAGGAGGTTGAATGAAGCAACCATCTCTGACAGGTACCCAGTTCTGCACATCCAGGACTTCACGACCAACCTGCTCGAGGCATGGATCTTTTCAAAGATAGACCTGGTGCGAGGGTATCATTCAGTCCCTGTCCACCCAGATGATATCTCAAAGACAGCCATTTGGCCTTTTTGAATTCCTTACAATGCTGTTCAGCCTCAAGAGCACAGCCCAGACCTTCCAACACCTCATGGATGGAGTAGGGAGGGACATCGACTTCCTGTTCATCTACTTGGATGACAGCCTGGAACCAGCCACTCCCGCTAGGAACACGTAGCTCACCTA
The DNA here is from genome assembly GCF_036971445.1 of Narcine bancroftii. NCBI lineage: Eukaryota > Metazoa > Chordata > Chondrichthyes > Torpediniformes > Narcinidae > Narcine > Narcine bancroftii. Next base: position 34,907,140 of record NC_091476.1, on the reverse strand, counting down.
TGCCTTCTCTGCTGCCACTTCAGTGACTACAGCGTGGTGGTCAACCTTGCCAACTGGCAGTTCAGCCTATCCACCATTGACATCTTGGGGCAGCAGATTGACTGTCACAGAGCTGTTCCCTTGCCCAGGAAAGTGGAGGCCATTTGCATATTCACCAGGCCCAACACAGTCAAGGGCCTGCAGGAATTCATTGGGATGGTCAATTTTTACCACCGTTTTACCCCCTCAGCGGTCCGGATCGTGTGCCACTTGTTCGGCTTGATGTCTGGCAAAATAGCTTGGGCAGCAGAAGTGATGGCATTTTTCAACCAGGCCAAGGACGCTGTTGCAAACACCATGCTCCTGGTTCATCCCCGGGTAGATATTCCCACAGCCCTCACTGTAGACATCTCCAAAGCGGCAGTCAGTGGTATACTTGAACAGTTAATCGAAGGCCAATGGCAGCCGCTCACCTTCTTCAGTCGACACCCACAGCCCCCAGAGATCAAGTACAGTGTGTTCAACAGAGAGCTGCTAGCCCTATATCTGCCCATTCGCCATTTCAGGTATTTCCTGGAAGGGAGGGATTTCACGATCTTCACTGATCACGAGCCCTTAACTTCGTATTCACCAAGGTGTCCCACCCGTGGTCAGTCCAGCAGCAGCCACACCTGTTGTTCATATTCAAATTCACCACCATGACCAAGCATATCTTGGGGAATAGTAATGTGGTGGCCGATGCGCTGACCCAGATGTCCATCCAGTTGGTGCATGCTTTGGCTCCAGGAGTGGATTACATGATGTTAGCAGAGGCACAACAGGGGGACAATGAACTCTTGGCATACCAAACCACGGTCACCGGACTCTGCCTCGAGGATGGACCAATTTGGCCCAGAGGTACCAAACTCCTTTGTGACATTCCACTGGGCATCCTCGGCCCATCGTAGTAAATGCTTGGAGATGCCGGATCTGACATTTTGCACAGGTGAGCTCACCCAATCGCAGATCGCTTCCTGTAGCATGGCCTTCGCAAACAGGTTGGCCACTGGGCCAAGATGTGCACATCCTGCCAGACCTCCAAGATCCAGAGGCATGTAAACACACAGCTGCAACCTTTCTAGCCAACACACAAGAGGATCAAGCTTATGCACATGGATATCGTCGGTCCACTACCCATGCAAGGTACCTATTTACAAGGTGGCCAGAAGCCATCCCAATCACCGACATGACAGCAGGACACTGATCACAACCTGGGTGGTGAGGATCGGGCTCCCTGCCCACATCACCTTGGACCAAGGGGCACTGTTCACCTCAGCTCTGTGGTCAGTGGCAGCGCACCGAAGAGGAATCCAGCTCCACCAGACGAATGCATAATACCCTCAATCAAGTGGCCTGGTGGAACGTTTCCACAGGAATGTTTCCACAGGCACCTGAAGTCAGCCCTCATGGCACACATCAAAGGACCCATCTGGATAGACAAACTCCCCTGGGTGCTACTGAGCATACTCACAGCCCCCAAGGAAGACCTGGTAGTGTCATCTGCCAAACTAGTTTACAGCGCACAATACCTGGTGAATTCATGCCAACAACCCACTCCAAGAGGACAGCAAATATCCTGACCAAATTTCGGGAGAGACTCGAAACTCTGGCCCCGGTGCTGACATCCCACCACGGGGAAAAGCCCTCCTTCATACACAAAGACCTGCAGAAGAGCGAGTACTTGTTTGTTCACCGAGGAGCACATAAACCACCACTGCAGCAGCCGTACGAACCCTTCAAAGTGGTGTGTCATAATGGGGCAATTTGTGTATTGGATGTAGGTGGCCAGGAGGAGACACTTTCCATAGACCGTCTCAAGTCAGTGCCCCTGGACACTGAGCACCCAGTCATGGTCCCACTAGTCAAGAGGCGAGGATGGCCGTGTAAAGCAGAGAGCGCCTTCATCGTCAGTTCTGAGGGGGAGTCACGTGGCAGGTGAACCGGTGGCAACGGTCACAGTCAAGTCCGCAGTCAGAGAGATCCCAGTAATGGACAGGAAGTTGACATCGCTTCCGCCCTGAATGAGCACTGAGACCTTTTAAGCATGTGAGTTTGAATCAGTAAATTAGTTTGAAACTTCACACAACTCAGCATGTTTCTTCCACTCACGGTGGTCGATTGCCACAGTTGCATATTTTCATGCATCACTGACTGGAAGCCAAAGGAAAAAAATATACTCCAAGGTTGGAATTGTTTTCACACATATTATGCTACTGTACTTTTGGATTAATCTTCCATCACACAACAAAGACCACAGATAAACGAGGCCTATCATGTTGAATGTTCAACCCATGACAAATCTAAAAACAACTTTGACAAGAAATGTAACACAAATTGATCAGGATTAATATTCTGGTTCTTTCATTTTTAAAGTATTAATCTCAGTTTCAATATGAGGCAGGAAAGAAAATAATATTACATTGGCGCATTTGCTTTTTTTTAAGGAAAAAATCTTTGGGATGATTAGTAAATAGAGAGTGTGCACATTGAGCAAGAGCTATCTTTGGCTTGGCTTCGCGGACGAAGATTTATGGAGGGGGTAAAAAGTCCACGTCAGCTGCAGGCTCGTTTGTGGCTGACAAGTCCGATGCGGGACAGGCAGACACGATTGCAGCGGTTGCAAGGGAAAATTTGTTGGTTGGGGTTGGGTGTTGGGTTTTTCCTCCTTTGCCTTTTGTCAGTGAGGTGGGCTCTGCGGTCTTCTTCAAAGGAGGTTGCTGCCCGCCAAACTGTGAGGCGCCAAGATGCACGGTTTGAGGCGTTATCAGCCCACTGGCGGTGGTCAATGTGGCAGGCACCAAGAGATTTCTTTAGGCAGTCCTTGTACCTTTTCTTTGGTGCACCTCTGTCACGGTGGCCAGTGGAGAGCTCGCCATATAACACGATCTTGGGAAGGCGATGGTCCTCCATTCTGGAGACGTGACCCACCCAGCGCAGCTGGATCTTCAGCAGCGTGGACTCGATGCTGTCGACCTCTGCCATCTCGAGTACTTCGACGTTAGGGGTGTAAGCGCTCCAATGGATGTTGAGGATGGAGCGGAGACAACGCTGGTGGAAGCGTTCTAGGAGCCGTAGGTGGTGCCGGTAGAGGACCCATGATTCGGAGCCGAACAGGAGTGTGGGTATGACAACGGCTCTGTATACGCTTATCTTTGTGAGGTTTTTCAGTTGGTTGTTTTTCCAGACTCTTTTGTGTAGTCTTCCAAAGGCGCTATTTGCCTTGGCGAGTCTGTTGTCTATCTCATTGTCGATCCTTGCATCTGATGAAATGGTGCAGCCGAGATAGGTAAACTGGTTGACCGTTTTGAGTTTTGTGTGCCCGATGGAGATGTGGGGGGGTTGGTAGTCATGGTGGGGAGCTGGCTGATGGAGGACCTCAGTTTTCTTCAGGCTGACTTCCAGGCCAAACATTTTGGCAGTTTCCGCAAAGCACATTGAGCAAGAGCTATACTAAAGGCATAATTAACATAATCTTTGAATGCCATGATGTTTCAATTCACTTTTTAAAATACTTTTCATGAGATGGTGCATTTTTTAAATGAGATTTGCAATTGACTTGATGGTCCCTGATGTCTGCTTTATTTTTATTTCACTGTACTGTGGCGGATCGCACCATTTAAGTTCTCAAACGGTCATTCGGAGGTTTGGATTCTTGCGGGAGTGGGTGTCTGGCGCGTGATGGGTTGGGAGAAGAAGACCAGTAGCGCGAGGCTGGGCAGTTGCTTTTCCTCTCTCTGAGTTGGCAGGTCGACTCGTGTTTCCGAACGTGGATAACGACATTTGATCTAAACTGTTGAATTTTTAAACTTAATTTTGAACTGAATTGTTAAACAATTAAACTCAGTGATTGCACCACCCACAAATGGCTACAGTGGTGACGATCCAAAATGGCCTCCTTTGGATTGCAAAATGCTGGAAGGAGACAATTCACGTCTACAGAACGCAGTTTCATACAAACTGCCCACCTTCTGGACATCACCACCACAAGTATGGATTGAACAAGTCAAAGTCCAATTCCACATCCGCCAGATAACTGCCAATGCCGCAAAGTACTACAACGTAGTCAGTGCACTGGACTAGGAAACCTTTGGGACAATCATCGCTTAATGTCACCAACCACCTGCCAACAAGTATGAAGGGATCAAAACTCTCCTCAAGCATACATTTGATCTTTCTCGCCACGACAGGACGGCAAAACTGCAGCATTTGGTTGGCCTAGGCAATCACAAACTGTCTATGTTCATGAACGAAATGCTCGCCCTGATGGATGGACACACGACCTGTCTCCTCTTTGAACAGGTTTTACTCAAGAAAATGCCTGAGGACATCCGCCTGCTCCTCTTGATGATGCTGTCATCGACCACCGATGGCTCGTTGCCTGTGCGGACATACTATGGCAAGCCAATCAACAGGGGGTAGCAACCATCAACCAAGAGGCAGCTATGCTTTGCCAGGTGATAATAGAGTGCCCCAGCCTCTATGGAAAGGGTGACAGTGACAATAGCCTCCAACAGCATCTGTAAGGACAAGTGGTGCTACTTGCACCAAAGATGGGATCCACGACCCGCTGATGCTGACCACCTGCAGGCATCCGGGAAATGCCTTGGCCGGCTGTCGGTAGCGGCAATGGTGGCTAGCCAAAAAGATCGACTCCTCTACATTTGGGATCTTCATTTGGGGTGGTGTTTCTTGTTGACACGGGAATAGAAGACTGTATTTCCCTCCTTGAGCACTGATACTCATTCCAGAAAGAAGGGGCTCCCCAACCGCTGCCAACAGCTGCAGCATCCAGACTTATGGGGTCCACATGATCCTGCTCAACTTCAACTCCTGCCATTTCAAGTGGACCTTTAATATCTCCTACATCTCACAACCGCTGCTGGGCACCAATTTCCTCTGGGGGCAACCCCTGCTCTCCGAATTGAAAGGATAATATTTAGTCAATTCCAAGAGGTTTGAATTGATCACCTTGTGCCATGCTGAATTGACTGCACTCCACATCGGCTCAGTGACCTTCTCCAACTACAAGTATCTCAGGATTCTAGCCATTTTCCCGGACATCATAACTCCCAGTTCACAACAGGCAGCCCCAAATATGGGCTGTAACACCATATCCCCATCACTGGACCACCACTCCATACAAATGTACGCAGGATGTTCCCCGACAAGCTCGAACTGGCCAAAGACGAGTTCCACAGGATGGTGGAAACAGGCATAGTTTGCTGCTCAAACAGCTTGTAGGCATCCCAGTTTCACATGGTCCCCAAAATGTATGGGGGGGGGGGGGGAGGTTGGAGACCCTGTGGCAATGTCACAACAGCTGGGCGGTACCCTATCCCTCACATCTAGGACTTCACTGCAAACCTTGACAGTGCCCAGGTGTTTTTCAAGATCGACCAGCTGCACGGCTACCATCAGATTCCAATCCACCCAGATGACATCCCCAAGATGGCTCTCATCACTCCATTCAGGCTCTTTGAATTCCTGCTCAAGTCTTTCAGCCTCAAGAACACTATCCAAGCTTTCCAAAGGCTTATGGACATGGTAGGCTGCGAGTCGACTTCATGTTCATCTACCTCAATATCGTCATCACCAGCCACTCTCGCTAGGAACATCGTGTACACCTCCGACAGCACTGCCAGAGGCTCAATGAGCATGGCCTGGCAATCAACCTTGCCAAGTGTCAGTTTGGCCTCACTTCCATCAACTTCCTTGGCCACCACAACCAGCATGGAGTGGTCCCAATCCCAACCAGATTCAAGGCCATTCAAGTTTCCCAAACCTTCTACTGTGAAGGGACCCCAAGAGTTTGTTGGCAGGTTCAACTTTTATCACTGTTTCATGCCAGCAGCACCCGGGATAATGTAACTGCTTTTCAAGGTCCTGGCCAAAAAGCTGAAAGAGCTCGTTTGAAACGAGGTGGCCAAGATCACATTTGACAATGCCACGGAAGCACAGGCAAAGGCAACAATGCTGGTACATCCATGGGCCAACGTACCGACCGCTCTCATGGTTGAGGCATCTGGCACAGCCTTGGGCAGAGTGCTGGAGTAACTGATCAATGGTAGCGGGCAGCCCCTCGCCTATCTTAGTCATCACCTGAGACTCCCCAAGCATAAACACAGTGCTTTCAACTGGGAGCTCCTCGCTCTTTACCTCGCTATCTGCTTTTTCCACTACTTTCTCAAGGGCAGGGATTTCATGGCTTTCACGGACCATAAATCACTCACATCTGCCTTTGCCAAAGTTCCTGATCCTTGGTCAGTCCAACAGCAGTGCCAACTGACCTACATCTCAGAAACACAACTTCATTCCAGCACAACGCAGGCAAAAGCAACCAGGTCACAGATGCATTATCTCATACGGCCATCAATGCCATCCACGCTCTGGCCTTGTTGGCTGCCCAGTGAGAGGATGAAGAGATGCTTGCCTATTATATTGCCTTCTCGAACCTAAAGTTAGCGGATGTGAGATTTGGGCCTGTTGACACCACACTCCTCTGCAATGTGTCTATGAAACAGCCAAGATCTTCATGTCAATGGCAGATCTTCAACATGATTCACAGCCTAGCTCATCCTTCCATTCGGGCAATAAAGAAACTTATTGCAGCCAAGTTCATGTGGAATGGGTTGAACAAACTTGTCAGCAACTGGGCCAGAGCATGCATCCCCTGTTAAACTCCAAGATTCAACGACATATCAAGGCGCTGCTGTAGAACCTCACCCCGAAACACCGACATTTCAACCACATCCACGTCAACATCATGGGACTGCTGCCCCCATCCAGAGATTCACGAGATGGCCAGAGGCCGTCCCACTCTTGGACACCTCCACTGTGACCTGTGCATGTGTCCTCACTGCCCACTGGATGGCCTGTATTGGTTTGCTGACACATCTCCCCTGATAGAGGTGCGCAATTCACCTCTGGGTTGTGGTCAGCAATGGCCCGTCTGCTTGGCATTAAGCTGCACCACACAGCGGTCTACCACCCGCAAGCAAATGGCATAATAGAACGTTCTCACTGGCATATGAAGATAACTCCCAAGGCACGGCTCATAGGCCCAGACTAGATGGATGAATTGCCGTGGGTGATGCTAGGCATATACACTGCCCCAAAGGAGGACCTAGTAACTTCCTCGGACGAGCTGGTATATGGCACCTCTTTTACAGTACTAAGGGATTTCATTCCAGCAGAGTTGGACATCATACTGATGCACCTCCGTGAGATGGTGGGCATGCTTTTTTCAGTCCCAATGTCCCGACACGGTCTCACACCACGTATGTCCTCCAGGACATGCTAGTATCTTTTCCTTCACTGAGATTTCCACCATCTACCTCTGCAAAAGCCAGAGGAGAGGCCTTTCAGAGCACAATAAAACAATGTTACAGTTTTCGACTTGGGCAGCAGACCCGAGAATGTCTCTGTGGACCATCTCAAGCTGGCACACTTGGACAATGACCAACCAGTGCAGGTGGCACAACCCTTCTGCAGAGGGCATCCACCATCATGACCAAACCCACCCTCAACTCGACAACCTAATCACCTCCAATACTCCAGTTCCGGTATGGGGTCATTTGGCAGATCACGCCACTCAGTTCTCAGTCATTGGGAGGTTTGGGCTCTCTTAGGAGAGGGTGCTGGCGCATGATGGATTGGGAGAAGTGGCAGGTCGACTCACGTTTTCCACTATGGATAATGACATATGAACTGAACTGTTGAATTATTAAATGTCATGTTTGAACCAAATTGTTAAACAATTAAACTCAGTGTCCACAAACAACTACAGTACAATGAATCTGTGTGAATATTGCCAAGATTGTTTAATTAACTGATAAGAATGAGAAGATGTATGCCATTGGTGATAATCACAGTCAGACAGTCAGAACTAGTTTGGACAAAATCCTTCAATTCATAAAGACTGAAAACAAAGACTGCAATTTTGTAGTTGGCAATGAAAGCCAGAATACTGGTGTTCGCGACAAAACAAAACTGACTGCAACTTCAGGAGTCGCTGTCAGTCATTCAGCTCACCTTTCCAGGCTGTGCTTTTGTTAGCGTTTGCCAACAAAATCAAAATAAATCAGTTCAACTGAAACAAATTTCATGTAACTACACAAGTATCACCACCATAAAATATCTTGAACAACTTGTGCTTAATTATGTGAGGCATGAGCCAGAATAACTGCTTAACAAGCCATCTGCCCCTTAAAAACTAGTAAAATGGATATGGATTATAATTTCCTTGGAAGAGTCATTCAAAGCATACGCAATTTTATATTTAAGATCTTCAACTACATCTTTAATCATATCAGCAGATTTCAAATTTTATTAATTAGTCTGCATAGTATTTATAAAATTAATTTAAAAAAAGGTTTCCTGTTATGCTGGCTGTGAGAACTCATTATTGCGATTATCTGTTCAGCAAGCTCAGTGATATCACAGCCACCAACATATAGCTGACAGCTGCAGACATCAGTGAAGGGACGGCCACTCTGCAATCCCCTTGTTCAGGCACCACAAAGGGAGGTCTCATCCAGAAAAATCCCTGCTTCAGGTATCAGCAAAGGGAAGTCTCCAATATGGAGATCACAAGATCAGGCATCACCACATTTCAAGCGAGGGAAAGAGCAAAGGGAATTGCACAGACACAAGGAGTCTGCAGAGAGACATACAGTAGATAGAGTGGGCAAGGGAGGGGCAGGTGGAGTACAATGGTGGTAAGTCAATATGAGGACATCCAATTTGGAAGAGAAAAAAATAAATTGGATTTTCATTTAAAGAAGATCACATGATCTGTATGCAACATTAAATCTGCTTTTAAACATGCTCATGGCAACGTCACCTCCTAACATCAACTACTCATCTTAAAAGTATTCAAAGATAACTTACACTACCCTTTGAGGAAAACTAAAGGCTCATGACCCTTCAAGTGATTACTTTTGTGATTTCTTGCTTTCGTATTTTTAAACTGTGATCTATAGTTCTTGGACCTCACACAAGATGATGTTTCCTCTCACATGAGAAACTGGAATGAGGAATGATGGCTTAAAAACGAGCAGCTACCTGTCAAAGAGTTCTCACTCTTCCAAACTCCAGTGAATATATGCCTGGCCTGTCTAGCCTTTTCTCCTCTGGCAAACAATACATTGTTCAGGCCATACCTGTACTATTATGTAGAGTTCTGGACAATGCTCAACAGAAAGGATACAGTGGCGAGGAGGAATGAAGAGACCGCTGGGGGCTTTACTTATAAATTGGATAGGACTGTTTTATTCTCACTGTAACAGAGGAGGCTGAGCAGTGACCTTAGACAAGTTTATAAAGTTATGAGGGGCGGTGGTAGTCAGCGTCATTACCCTCTGGTGGGGTAGTCTAAAACTGGATGGAATTAGTGGTGGTCGCAGACACATATCAATGGAAGAATTAAGCCTGATTTTTTAAAAAGATTGGAGCAAATTGAGAAGGGGGATTGCACCGAGGGTCATAAAATCATAAGGGGTATAGATAAGGTGAATAATGGCAGTACTTTTCCAAGAGTAAGAGAATCTAAGACGAGAGGGCATGGCTCGGAGATGTTGATACCAAGGAATTTGAAATTCTTGATCCTCTCCACAGCTGAGCCCTCGATGAGGACTGACTCGTGGTAAAGGCAGACAAGTTTTGTTCCGTCAAGAATTATATTGGTGGGAGGGGATTGGAGGGATAAGGGACTAATGCAGGCAAATGGAACTAAAGCAGGAGGGCAGGTTGTTCAACAAAATCAGTGCCTTCAACCAAATAACCCTCAGCAATGATTCCTGTGGAAGATCACTTGTTATATGTGTCAACCAAAAATAAACTTATTTATGCTTGCACTACCTTTCTTATTAACCAGTCTTCAAAGTTCAAATTTTTTTTGTAAGAGTACATACATGACATGACATTACATACACCTAAAATTATTTTATCCTGTGAGCCAAGAAGAATTTCTACTCATTGGTCGTGCAAAAAACTGTATTCAAGAAAAAGATACCTATGCAAAAGAGAGAAATGTAAACAAAGGAAGAAATGTAAACAAACTGACTGTGCAGTACAGCAAAAAACCCATAAATATTCAAAACTAAATAATGTTCAAAGTAAGAGTCCTTAAATAAGTCTCTGAGATTGTTGAGGAGTCTGATGGTGGAAGGGTATCCTCTGTTCTTGAACCTGGTGGTGTGAGTCTCGTGGCAGCAGTGAGAACAGAGTGGATCCTTGATAATTGCTGATGTTCTCCAACGGCAGTGTTCCACGTGGATTTTCTTGATGGCACTAAGAGTTTTGCCTATGATAAACTGACTCAGAGGAATTGGTGCCCCAACACCAGGCTGTGTTGGAGCCGGTCAGCGCACTTTATGCTGTACGTCTGTAGAAGTTTGCAAAAGTTTTGATGTCATACCAAACCTCTGCAAACCCCTGTTGTGCTTTCTTCAAGATGACATTAGTGTGTTGCATCCAGGAAAGATCCTCTAAGATAGTGACTCCCAGGAATTTAAATTTGTTCACCCTCTCCACCTCTAATCCCCCAATTATCCAGTGATAATTGAGGGATCAATTATCCTTTGATTGTCACATCATATTCCAATCACATTAAGATGTTCCCTTGTCCATCATGAGTTCACTTTCCACAGGAACAGCTTATCAAATCTTTCTTGAAACCAAAGTACAGACAAGCACCACATAACGTCTGTTTGGGTAACGTCCAATTGTATATATGTCCGTGGTCCCATCCAAGAACAGGATGTAGCGGACATACACGGAACGAGCTGCCAGAATCCGGGTCAACTGTGTGGTTCAAAAGGCATTTAGTCAGGGATGTGGTTCAAGGTATATGGGTAGAACACAGACCACTAGAGCTGGCTGGCTGGCTGGCATGTTTAAGCAGGACTGCTGAACAATATGGTTCTATGGGCCAGGGGTGGTTAAAGCGTGACCAGAGCAATAGTAATGGGAAATGCCATATTGAAGAAAATCTGCAATTAACTGAATACAAGGTGTAAACATGAAGCTGAACATAAACAGAGACAGCTTTGTGAAGTGGTAAATGCAGAAAAGAAAATCAACATCTGATAATAGGGAGTTTAAAGTCCTGAGGCACAAATTATTCATGATCTGACTTCGGAAGGAGAGAGCTGAACTGGGACTGTCCGAGGCCAAGTACCTGAATCACAGATACATTAGCTGAAATACAGTACTGTATGTGTACGGTATCTTGGCTATTTAGTCAATACAGGTCCACTATAGGCCCACATAGCGAAGTATGCAATATGGTGTTTGCATTATGTCCAAATTGTATAACGTCCTATTTCACAGAACATATTGTGGATGTTCAGAGTATATCATTAGTGTTCCCTTTTCCGAAGCATGTTATCTCATCAGGGGCTCCAAAAAATTGGTTAATCATCTTTTTCTTTTCATAAAACCACATTGACTTTGCCTGATTCCTTGCCTGAACTTTTTAAAATGCTTGTTCTAATGTCTTTAACGAGTTTCTAATATTTCCCTTTAACAGACGTTAACTGGCCAGAGAATGAGTCCTCCTCACTTTTTGAATAGCACAATTATATTTGCTATTTTTAACTTAATGGAACCTTTCCCTCTCACAAAATCCTTGGAAATTAAACCAATGCACCAACGATCAAACAAGCCATTGTTTTGAAAATTATATAGAGAGCAAAAAACTTGAACACACTATCCTCCATTGAACTGTCGAGTACTCATTTCAGAGTGTTTAGCTCCATGGGGAAGGACCTGACTCAAGGACCCTTCCTCTACTGGGCTTTGAGGGGCTACGATTGGTGTATCTTAGCCCCTCAAACAATAGAAGAGGGAGTAACCCTAGGGGGAGAACAACCTGGTTAACTCTAGCGTGTACAATAACAGAATACACAAACAAATATGACAGTTTGAATGTTAAAAGGCTTTGAACTGTTTTCTTTTTTGTACACACGAATATGACACAACAAATGTGAAGACCTTGGACTGTACATATTTTTTTTTAAATGTGAATAATGTTTATTTTGAAATTAAAAAGGTTTCATGGTATGATAATCTGACCAGGTTTCTTGTCCACAACTGACATAATTTCCAAATGTCTGTTAATTTTCCACCAAGTGTTTTAAGGGAGGGTGATTGAATCCTAAAACCATTGACAATTAGATGTAAAACCACTGAAATGGAGACTTTCCAAAAGTATAATGCATCTTGCCAACCCTCACTGGTACCAAATTTCATCAATTTGGTGCCACATCTCAATGAACTTCCATATGAGGGAAGAAAATGATTAGCAGCCAGCATATGGGGATAACTGATTAAAAGTCCGGTCAAAGGGATCGGACAGGTGACATGTCCATGTCCTCCCCCTCAAGCTGACGTGGACATTACCCCTCCATAAATCTTCGTCCGCGAAGCCAAGCCAAAGAGCAGTAAGTAATACCAAGATAAACATATTTAAATAAAAACTTACACTGAATTAAATCTGTACAACTCAAGACTGACAATCAGCATGAAACATCAGTGGGAAGAAAGGACTAAAAGAAGTATACAGAGGGTTCTTTATTTTCTATTTCCCCACAGGATGGATCTCATTTGCAAGACAATCATTCATTGTGCTTCTCCTACAGATTTTTAAAATGAGTCTATTGTTTGATCATTCATCGGACAGTAAAAACTCATGCTTTCTAGAATCAAACATTAGATATTGCCCTGCTAAGTTTTACTCCCTGAAGGAAATTAGTAAATACTTCATTATCATCGTGCTGGCTTTTTAATTAAAACTTGAGTTTAAAAGTTCAAATTGAAATTTCAGATTACAAAAATAGAAAATTTTGGAAAGTTTTAATTAAAAAGGTCAGGCAGCATCTGGGGAAAGAGGAACAGTTAGCATCTCGAGTTCAGGTCCTTTCACCAGAACTGGGAGAGAGAGAAAAAACAGAGGAGGGGAAAGTTTCAACATACACACCCACATCAACAGTTCAAGCTCCTCCCAGTAACTATATGCCACTGCACCCCTCAGACTTCACATAACCATCATGGGCTGTCATGCAGAGGCTTTAGAAAGAAAGTGAGGCAAGATATAAAAGTTTAAATAAGTAGGCTCAATTAGATTGAATTTATTGAACTAAGTGCCAAGCAGCACAAAGGGAGAGCAGCATTCAGAGCAAAAAACAATTGAATAGGATGAGTACCAAGACTGGTGAAAAGGAGGTGATCCTGAAGATAACTGAGATGTCGGTAAAAACACTGACAATTTTTACTTTTCAAACCAGGGAAAGTTTAAGCTCATCAATGACAACGTCAAGTAGACAATCTGATGTCACAGAAAAAAACCAAACCATAAAGGATTAGTGTTGATGAGATCAAGGATTAGTCTTGAGCATCTCATGGATAATGCTTCCCAGAAACAACTTTGAACATTACAGGTGGTGGCTAAAAGAACAAAGTGCAGTTGCAGAACATTAGCTGGTATTACATCTCAGGTGAAAGTATAAAATTGCCTGAAAAGTCACCAAGCTAGAGGAGTGGAAGTGCCCAGAATTCAATAAAAGATGAAGAAATTAGTAAAGAAAGGGAAAAGAGAATATGAGTAGCAGAGTGTGAAGGACAAAAACACACTTTAAGAGTTTCTTAAATGAGAAAGTCTGCAGATGCTGGGGTGGAGTGCAAGATACAAGTTGGGCTTGTTTGACTCTCTATGACTTATCTTTAATAGGTTTACAATCTTGCTGCACATTGGAATTTGCTTCACTCCAACCTTGCAGCAATTTCAATTCAAAATCTGACACTGAAGAGACACAATTAATTTCCTGTAATATTAAAGTTCAGTAATATGTTTCACCTTCAGGAACCTGTTGTGAAACCATGAAACAAAGAGCTCTTCATGAAAACCAAAATTCAAATCTCCACTACTATATTGTGCCTGGGCTGAAACTGTACAGGTCAACTTATCAACCCAGCACATAGAGAGGGGATATAGCTTTAAAAGCTTTAAATTATTATTTTAAATTAAATGCAACATGATTAATCATTATAATGTTGTGTGACATGTTGACAATGCTTCTATTTGTATGTTCGAATAAAGTAAATATAATTCTACTTTCTCCCTGCAGGAATTCAGCAGACACAATTACAAAGTTACATGAATGCAAGCCACTATGCAGAAACAACAATAAGACAACATTTGAGGCACGTTGTTGACTATCAACACTCCACAATGACATTTGTAATAAGATAAATGGTTCTGAACTAACAGACAGACTGGACCATAGGTTGTGATAGGCCATCAACACCCTCAAGTCAGGAGAAAGCAAATATTTATGTGGCACTGTCTCCTTTCATTTAAAAAAATAACTGGAATTTGCTTTTAATGACTAATGATTGCCTGTTGCTTGCTTTATTTTGTTACAAAGACGCACCATACATCAATAATGCCTGGAGAAAAAAAAAATGAATAAAGACAAGGAAAATGATTTGAAAATAAATCTCAGCACAATGTCCATTCCTATATTCAGGTTATGTCATGGCAATCATTCACAAAGCAATCCAAACGTGACTTGCATTTGTCTGCTTCGGGGGCATGGAGGTGACAACTCTGTATCCTAAGAAAACTACACATATAGTTCTGAAATGATTTATAACCACTCTGTGGCACATTATAAATTGTTTAGCTTTTAAGATTTATGACTGTGAAGATAAAAATTGGCAAAACAAAATAAAAACTGGTAGAAGTCAGTCTTTGGAAATGCAAGTAAGTGGGCTCTCAACCAGACAAATGCATAATTGGAGGAAAATATCGCTTTGTTTACCATGGTAGATTAATTTGAACTTCAACTCAGTGATATTTTTAGTGAAATATTAAATAATGTTATGATCAACAGTTGTGTTTGAAATCAAAAGCTAAGTTTAAACAAAGGCTTAAAGGAGGAAATTGAACAAGAAAAATCCAGTTTTTTTTACTATCACAATATTTCAATAGTTCAAGCATTAAAGCAAGAAGAAATGGAAACAGGGTGTTGCCTGGATGCATGATGGGAGCCTGTGCAGAGGGGCCAAAAATGGCAAGGCCTGCCCTCCACTGCAGAATTCAGTAGCACCAAAATTCCATCCGTGTGCAACTGAACAAGCCCAGAACAATGAAAAGCCATTCCTTGGTCAGCAGTCATTCCAGATTGGGTCAGATCACAGGGAGGGGACGCGTGGTGGCAAAAAAAGAGGAAGAGGTGCTCTGAAGAGAGTGAGGCAGAGTTGAGCTGGGAGGTTGACGACTGAGCATTGGGCCAGGTGGTCTGTGAGCAGGAAACTGTTGGGAAATTAGATCAAGATTCAGTATATTATCATAATAATAAAATAGTTTCCTATACATGAAATCCCCCTTTGCCTGCTGCAAGGTAGACAGATTCGCTACCGGCAGAAAATGCCTAGGCACTACTTACATTATGACAATGGTTGGGTGTATGTTGGTCATTCAAAAGTAAGGCCAAAGGTTGGACGGCTTGGAAGAGCAGACTGAGTGGTCAATTTGTGGTTGAGGTTAGGAAGACAGTGAAACTACAATGCTGTATGTGGACAGATGGTTTTGAAAACTGATCTATGTTTGCTTCGAGTGGGTGGTTGCCAGGATAAGGTGTGAAGGGCTGCGTGAAAGTTATGAACTGGCGTCTGAGTAGACAACTGCCACAATAGATGATATGACTTAAAAATCAAGTAACCAAGAAGGCTACCGCTACAGTACCTCCACAGCCAGGGCAGGGTCCTTTAAATACAAAAATTATGAATGTCTGCTTAAGTGGTCTGTTCAATAAGTAGCATCTCAATGTGGGTTGGAGATGTCAGATTCCTGTCTCTGGTAATGGGTTAGAAGCAAGAAGGTTTTAGAAAAAAAAAACGCATGCTCTGTACTATTGGGTTCAGGAACAGTTGCTATCTTTCCACCAACAAACTCCTAAACAGCAGATTTATTCAGAGCCTCATTTAAGGTCTCTTACTTTGCACGTTATTTATAACTGAATTTTGTTTTCTATATTTGGACAACCAATTTGTTTACATTTCTCTTTTTTTGTGTATGTGTCTTTTTCTTGAGTACAGTTGACACTACCAATACCTAGAAATTCTGCCATGTCTACAGGAAAAAAAGAATCTTGGAGTTGTATGAGATGTCATGTATGTACTCTGACAATAAAGTTGAACTTGAACACAAGGAGCAAATTCACAATTTTATGATCAATTTCTGACTGAAAATTGAGTGCAAAATCAAGGTGCAGGCAATAGATATCCCTCAAAAAACTGTTTACAAATGACAACCTGCACAACCATGCCAGATTGCAAGTTTCTTCAATGAGGTGGTTCATTGTTCCAAAACCATGGCTAATTCTCTTGTTGCAACAAAACTGTGCTCTGATACATAAATGTGACGGGAATAAAGAGATGAGTTTACTGGTTTAAGCATTGCCTTGCCTCTTTACATGTATTAAAACACGAATTGACCTGTTTAGTTTTCTTTTCACATTGCAAATTCACTCATCACTGCACCTCCTCACTGTTGTAAACAGTAAAATATTAATTATATTTCCAGTTTTGAAACAATATTCAGGAAGAAACAGATGATGTAAAGACTGTATTTTAGAAATCAAAGGGTTATACATGGTGGAAATAATATTCACAAGTACATCTATTTCAATGCAAGAAGAATTGTCCAAAAGGCAAACAAGCTTAGATCATGGATTGGCACGTGGAATTATGACTGCGACTATTAGTGCAGGAGGGGCAGGACTGGCAGCTCAATGTTCCATTGATTCAGATACGATAGAGTGGAAGGGATGAAAGGTTTGTCAGGGAAAATATCACACCTGTGCTCAGATAGGGCAGAATAGAGGGCTTTTCTACTGAGAGTATATGGGTGGAGCTGAGGAATGGGAAAGGTATGACCACACTCATGGGGTTGTATTATGGACCACCCAATAACCAGTGAGAATTGGAGGAGCAAATCTGCAGGGATATAGCAGACAGCTGCAGGAAACAAAGTTGGGAGAGTAGAAGATTTTAACTTTCCACTTATTGACTGGGACTCCTATACTGTAAAAGGGCTGGAGAGCTTAAAGTTTGTCAAATGTATTCAGGAAGTTTTCTAAATCAATATTTTGAGGTACCGACTTGAGAGAGTGTAATACTGGATCTCCTATTGGGGAATGAGACAGGAGAGGTGACAGAAGTCTGTGCAGGAGAAGACGTTCAGTGCAGTGATCATAATGCAATTAGTTTGAAGATAATAATGGATAAGTATAGGACTAGTCCTCTGGTTGAGATGGATCTAGAAAGCGTGGATTGGGCTAGGCTATTTTCTAGCAAGGATGTGCCCAGTAAATGGAAAGCCTTCAAAGGTGAAATTTTGAGAGTACAGTGTGTATATTCCTATAAGGATTCAAGGGAAAGTTAATAGGCAAAAATAACTTTGGATTTTGAGGGATATTGTGGATCTGGTTAAGAAGAAGAGAGGTGTATAGCAAATGAGGTTCTTGAGGAGTATAAAAATATAGGGGAAAAAAAACAAGAAGGAAATCAGGAGGGCTAAAAGTTTGAGGTTGCTTTGGCAGACATGGTGAAGGATAAGAGCAAAAGAATATGAGGGACAAAATTGGTCCACTTGAAGATCAGACTGGTTGGCTATGTTTGGAGCCAGAAGAGATGGGGAAGATCATAAATATGTTTTTTTTTGCATCTGTATTTACTCAGGAAAATGGCACAGAGTTTAAGTAAATGAGGCAAACAAGCAGTAAAGACATGGAACCTATAAAGATTAAAGAGGAGGTGGATGCTGTCTTGAAGGGATTAAAGGTAGATTAATCCCATGGCCTGACAAGGTATTCCCTTGGACCTTGAGAGAGGCTAGTGCAGAAAATGCAGGGGCCCTGGCAGATATATTTAAAATGTCCTTAGCCACGAGTGAGGTGTCGGAAGATTGGAGGGAAGCTCATATTGTTCTGTACTTTAAAAAAGACTCCAAATATAATCCAGGAATTTAAAGGCTGGTGAGCATGACATGAGTTATTGGAAAGTCTTCTAAGACTTCGGATATAAGTTTTTGGATAGTCAGGAACAGATTAGGAATAGTCAACATGGCTTTGTGTGTGGTAGGTCATGTTTAAAAAATCTTAAGAGTTTTTCAAGGAAGTCACCAGGAAAGAAGAAGGAAAGGTTGTGGATGTGTCTACAAGAATTTTAGTAAGGCCTTTGACAACGTCCCACATGAATTGTTCATCAAAAAGGTTCAGTCACTCGCTGTTCACGGTGAGGTAGAAAACCGAATTCAACATTAGACTTACAGAAGAAGTAAGAAAGGGGTAGTAGATGATTGCATCTGACTGGAAGCCTGTGACTTGAGGAATGCCTCAAGGATTGGTGCTGGGTCCATTGTCTTTTTGTCATATTTATCAACAATTTGGATGACAGATATGACACCTAACAATACATTTGCAGATGACACAAAGTGAGGAAGGCTTTCATGGCTTGGAGAGGGGTCTTGACAAGCTGGAAAAGTAGGCTACAAAATGGCAGATGGAATTTAATGCAGACAAGTATGAGGTGTTGCATTTTGGAAAGACAAACCAAGGTAGGACATACACAATAAATGCTAGGGGTGTGGTAGAACACAAGGATTTGAGAAGGCAGAAACACAATTTTCTAAAAGTGGTGTCACAGGCCGATAGGGTTGTAAATAGAGCTTTATAGGCACATTGGCTTTATAAATAAAAGAATTGATTGTAAGAATTGGATGTTATGGTAGAGTTGTCGAAGACAATGCAGTATTGTGTGCAGTTTTGGTCATCAACGACAGGAAAGATATCAATTAGATAGAAAAAGTGCAGAGAAGATTTACTAGAATGTTGCAGAGACTTGAAGAATTGAGTTGCAGGGAAAGGTTAAACAGGTTAGGACTTTATTCCCCAGAGTCAGAAGTATGAAGGGAGATTTGATTGAGCTATAAAAAAATAATGAGCTGCATGGATAAAGTAAATGCAAGCAGGTTTTCCACTGAAGTTAGGTGAGATACAAACCAAAGGACGTGAGTAAAGGATGAAAGGGGAGATGTCTGGGGAAACATCATGCAAAACTTCTTCATGCAGAGATGATGGGAGCATGGAATGAGCTTCCAGTTGAAATGGTGAATCCAGGCTCAATTTGAACACTTAAGAAAATTCTTGGACAGGTACAGCAAAACCCCTGTAATCTGAAATTCAAGCAACCAGCAAAAAAAAAAATTGCAGAAAATAAATAGGTAAAAATACAGAAATTTATCTTTAAAAAAAAATTATCAATTAAATTTAGACGTATAGCATAGCAACAGGCCATTTCGGCCCATGAACCTGTGCTGCTCAATTACACCAAATTGACCTACAACCATTGGCATGTTTCTAATGGTGGGAGGAAACCGAAGCCCCCAGAGGAAACCCACCCAGACACGGAGAGAACGTACAGACTTCTTACAGAGCCCGGTCTTGATCGCTGGTGCTTTAATAGCGTTGCGCTAACCACTAGACTAAGAGTTGGCGTGCCTTGCTGTTTGATCACCAATTGCGCAACGCATAGTCTCAAGCAATTGGAAAATTCACTTATCTGGCACCTAGCAATCCCAATAGGTGCTGTGCATCGATGGGAGTGGTATAGAGGGTTATGAAATATGTGGAGATCAGTAGGACTAAGCAGAATAAGAGTTCGGCAGAGACTAGAAGGGCTGAAGGACTTGTTTTATGTGCTGTAATGTTGTAAGATCAATAATGTACATTTAGTCGGCACTTCCACTGTAGATAAATCAATGCAGACACTTAATTAAATTTATTGAATGTTTGTTGTCACATACACCAAGTGAAAAGCTTTCTTTTGAAGGGATATCAATCCATACGTGCGTACAGCAGGTAGTATAATAATAAAACCAAAGTGCAGAGTTTGGTGTTACAGTAAGTCAAGAGCGAAGAGCATAGTGTTTTCAAATGGGAGTTCAGAAGGATGAATGGGATCTTATTGGAACCTCCTGAATACTGAAATGGCTGTAAAGAGTAGACATGGAGAAATGGGACAATCCAGAATTTATTGACATGAACAAGTCACAAAATTAATTGCTTGGTGGCAGCATCACACTGCAAACATTCATATACAACAATAAAAAATAGTGCACAAAAAGTCAAAGGAAGGCAGTGTCTTTGGTTCATTGGTCATTCAGGAATCATATGGCAGCAGGGAAGAAGCTGTCCTTGTGCCGCTGAGTGCTCGTCGTTAGGCTCCCGTAACTTTTAAACAATGGAAGCAGAGTGAAGAGGGCATGGCCTGGGTGTGTGGGTCCTTAAGGATAGAAGCTGCCTTCTTATAGAGCCTCATGTAGATGTCTTAATAGAGTGATCTGGTGCCCGTGATGTTGCAGGCCGAGTTAACAACCCTCTGGAACTTTTTATTGGCTGAGTGTTGGCACCTCCGTACCGACAGTGATGCAATCAGCCAGGATGCTCTCCACCTGTAGAACTTCTTGAGAGTCTTCTGTGACATACTGAATCTCCTTCGATACCTCGCAAAGTATAGCTGCTGACGAGCCTTCTTTGTGATTGCATCAACATGGAGGCTCCAGGCCAGATCCTAGGAGATGTTGACGCCCAGGAATTTGAAGTTCTTAACCATCTCCACTACTGAGCCCTTGATGAGGACTGGATCATGTTCTCCTGACTTCCTCCTGAAGTCCACAATCATCCCCTTGGTTTTGTTAATGTTGAGCGCATGGATGTTGGTGTGGCACCATTCAACGAGCTGATCTATCTCCCTCCTGTACACTTCCTCATTGCCTTTTGTTTCTTTTTGAATATTTTATTTATAATTTTTAAATCATATTTCATCAATTATAATATATTCAGACATAAAGTATATAATTAAATAAATCCTCTCCCCCCAACCTCCTTCCCCCTCCCCACTAACACCCACCCTCCTCCACCTTCTACCCACTAAGAAAGAAGAAAGGACACCATCACTTAAAAAAAAATTCAACTATTTAGCTGTGAAAATCGAGACACCCACCGCAACAGTTCGAGGACCAAATCAAATGGAAAAAAAAAAGGTCCTATCTCTTCACCACATCTAAAACACAGATCTGAGGAAATTAAAATTTCTTTAACTTTTGAGGTGTTAAATATAGTTGATGTAGAAAATTATATTGTGCTAATCTATATCTTACATTTAAAACCTTAGTCATACTATCTTTACATAAATTTCTCCAAACATTTTCATCTATCTTCCTGATGATTTCCACTTTCCACAGTCAGATTTCCACTTTAATCTTGATTTATGAACATCTGACTTAGACATTTTATTTTATTCCTCAAATACATTTCAGAAATAAACTTATTTGTTTCTTCTTTAGTAAGCAATAATTTCAAGGCAGATTGTGGCCTAATTTTTCCAATAAAAAAGGTTTTTAACCTGATAATAGTAAAAAAAAAGTATTATGAGGAACTTGAAATTTTTCCTTCATCCAATTAAAAGATTCAAGCTTCCCTGCTTCAAAGCAATCTTCAACTTTTTAAATACTCAATTAATTCCATATCTTCAACCTCATTTTGCCTTTTTGTGATTCTGCTGACAATTATGGAGTTGGCGGCAAATTTGTAGATAGCATTGGAATTGTTGCTGACCACAGTGGGCTGGGCTGGCACCTTTGAAGTGCTCCTGTGTTGATAGTCAGAAAATTGGAGACATATTTACCCATTTATATTGACTGCGATGAGGAACTCAAGGATCCTGTTGTAGAGGCCCAAGGTTTGGAGCTTCTTGACCAGCATTGAGGGACTAATAGTGTTGAAGGCCGAGCTGTAATCAATGAAGAGCAGCCATATGGATGAGTTACTGTTTTTGAGGTGATCCAGAGCTGAGTGGAGAGCCAGTGATTGTGGTGATAGGTGAATGGCAGTTGGTCTGGACCTTTACTTAGGTAAGTGTTAATTCTGGCCATGACCAACCTCTCAAAGCATTTAATCACAGTAGAAGTTAGTGCTACTGACGATAGTAGTTCAGGCAGCTCACACAGCTCTTCTTGGGTACCTGGATGATTGATGCCCTTTCGAAGCTGGTGGGAACCTCTGCCTGCAGCAATGAGAGGTTGAAAATGTCTGTGAACACTCCAGCTAGTTGGTTGGCACAAATTTTCAGGTCCCTGAATTATGTTCTAATGTCTGCCTCAGAGAGAGATATCACAGTGTCATCAACATTTTCAGCGTTTCTAGTAGGCACTTTTGGGTCTCCTTCTCAAAGCAGGTATAGCAGGTGTTCACCTCAGAGGGTAATGAGGCATCACAGCCATCTATGGTGTTCACTCTCACTTTGGAGTTACTCTGGTAACTCCCACGATATTTAAATGGCCTGCATTCCCTGCCATAACTGCTGAGTATCAGTCTCTGTCTCTAGCTTCCTCCAGAATTCCCACTTTGTTTCAGTGATGGCCTTCCACAGGTTGTACCTGGACTTCTTGTAGCGATCTAGATCCCCAGTCTTAAATATCCTTGATGTCGCCCTCAGCAGGTTGTAAATCCTCTTATTCATCCAAGGCTTTTGGTTTGGAAACACCTGGTATCTGCTTGGGCACACACTCGCCCACGGAGGTCTTGATGAAGTCAGTGACAAATGTTGCACATTCATTCAAGTCTAAGGATGAGTTTGAGTATGTTCCAGTCCATCAATTCAAAGCAGTCCTGCAGATGTTCCTCCACCTCCTTCAACCATACTTTCACCGTCTCCACTGCTGGTGCTGTGATCCTAAGTCTCTGCTTGTATGCCAGAAGTAGAAGTACAATCAGGTGATCAGATTTGCCGGTGTAGTTCCGGTTTGGCTTGGTAGGTGTTCTTCACGGTGGTGTAGTAGTGGTGAAATGTGTTGGCTCCTCTGGTCTGGCTTATGACATGTTGGCCTGATTGAAGACCCCTACAATGTTCGTGAAGGCATCCGGATGTGCTGTCTCATGGCTGCTAATCACAACGCTCAGTCTATCCAGTGCCAGCCTGATGTCAGCCTGGAGCGGAATGGACTCTGCGAGTGGGATGATGGTGTTGAACTTCCTCGGCAGGTAGAATGTGCGCACTTGATCACCAGATGATCCAGGTTGGGGGAGCAGGACTGGGACATAACCGTCATGTTTGTGCACCATGATGAATTGATCATGACACAAACGCCACCTCCCCTGGTTTTTCCTGACACCGGTGTTCAGTCAGTGCGATTGAGGGTGTAGCCCTTGGGCTGCAGCACTGCATCTGGAATTTCCTCGTTTAACCATGTTTCTGTGAAGCACATCACACAGCACAGCTTGAAGTCTCTCTGATGTTGTAATCTGGCTTGGAGTTCATCACCTTTGTTCTCCAAGAATTATACATTGACCAAGAGAATGGCAAGGATGGAACCTAAGGTCCTGGCCTCTGAGCTTAACCTGTAGCACTCTGCATCCATGTAGTCTGGTCTTCTTTAAATGGCCCATGGGCCTGCTGCTGGTAACTCCCACGATATTTACATGGCCCGGGCGCTCTCTTTCAATCTGCTCCGATGTTTAAATGGACTGAGCGTCTGCTGCTTGCAACTCCTGCAAAGTTTAAATGGCCCGTTAGATGGCTGTTTGAAACTCCCACTGTGTTTCATTTGCCTGAGCATCGGCTGTTGAAAGGCCCTGCGGTCCGATGGTGTCTGCCGTTTCTGCCAGTGGTGAGGTCTGCTAGCGATCTTAGGACATCCTTATTCATGAGTAAGTATGATTTTATGATTTTGGTTCTGGGATTGAGTTTTACTAGTTCTGAATGGGAATATTTGATAATTCCCGTCAGAGCTGCATGCAAAGAGTTGCCACTGTAGGGTGCTATTTTTGTTTTGCACTGAAAGCTCGCTGATCATAGAGGTTTGGATATGGAGCTCAGGTTTCCTATGAATCAAATAGGAGTCTGTGTGACTGCAGAAGCTGCAGGTAAATCCGCAGACACCCGGTGACATTCTGTCTGCCTTAAAGCTGGCATAAATGATCATTTATGTTACATTTTTTAAGTATTATTATATGACAATAAAAGGAACCTTGAACCATAAAGCATGGAAACATTATTTGGCCCAACGTCCATGCCAACCAGAGGGCACCCTTCTGTATTCATCCCTTCACCCAGAACTTTACCTAGCAAGATTCCCTGTTAAACTTCCCTGATCCAGGGAGAACAGACCAAGCCATGCCCATCTCTCCTCATAACTGAACTGCTTCTTTCCAAGCAACATCCTGGTGAATCATCTGTGCACCCACTCCAGTGCTATCTATTACATCCTTCCAATACCTATCACCTGAACTATCACAATAATGGTTTGTTTTTTTTTCAAATTTTCTTGGAATTCAGTGTATTGTAAAAGTTATATTTTTTACACTGGTAACGTTGTATTTTCAACTGTGAAATCTGCATTATTAAACCGTTTTTGATGTCAGCCATTGACATCTTTATCCAAAACTGCACATAATGGGTCTATTGTTTTATGCCCAAAAATATTTTTAGAATTGATAACTGGCATATTGATCATTTAGTGATGTACTGCAATAAAACAACTTTTAAAACCATCTGCAACTTTTTTTTGTTAAATTAAGAAGATTTTGCCTTTTAAATATGCTGCTGTGAAAATTGAATCAATTCCTCACAACTGAACAATAATACTGAAGAAAAATCTCCCCATCCAAAGAGTTCTTTGGATAAACTGCAACTATAAATCTGATACTCTCCTCACATACATGTTTGAATACCTCCTGAGAGCAAGCTTTCATTAGAACCCTAAAATGTGCTGGGAAATCAAAATATGGAGCAAGCAAAAAAAAGGCTGAAAAGTAGATTTTGAACAATAGAACATTTAAACAAAAGAGTTTAAACAACAGAACATTTGAATCTGTTGGGAAATCAGAATGCGATCTCAGAAAAAAAAAAGCAAAATGTAGATTTCTCCAAAAGTAGATGTTGAACAATAGATGTAACTGTGATGCCAGCCTACACTAATTTCAGGTTTCTTCTGTTCTAAATAGTTTTTAATTGAGCATCCTCCAGTTTGTCTCATTAGACCTTTAATCCATTGCTCAATATTGTGGCCTCACACACTAAATTATCGCTAGGCTGCCATCCATTTCACAATGGGAAATGCATTAAATCATTACCAAAAGAACAAAACACTGAAACATTTGGATAAGGACAAAATATAATTTTAACCTTACGAATTAAATATTTTTATGCTAGAGACATGCTTGATGTGTAGCGGATTTGTGTTAATCTTTAGTTATAAAATGTATATTTCTTAGTAAGTTATAGAGTTAAATATATTTCTTAATAAGTTATTTTGTGGGATTGGCTTCAGGGGCACAAAGACAACACATTTGCGTTTTAAACAGAGAGAGAAAGATTTTTTCAAGATGGCAGCTGACATCATCTCGGAGACAGAAGTCTGCTGTGACTACAGTGGAAGCAGAGAGATGAAAGATTTTTGGATGGTTCTTGAGGTACTGAGAACAATGGACTGTTTACTTAAGAATCTTGTTAATCCTAGACTACTCAGAAGCAGGATAGATGTATCAAACAAAGACAGTTACTTTGATTTTACGTTTGGGATGCCAAAGGTTAAATTATGCTTTTTAGCATGAAGATGTTAAGAAGGTTCAGAACTTCAAAGAATGTTATGATGTCATACCATGTGACATGAAAGATCTGGATGGAATATATTATCAAAATCAGATAATTTTGGATTAAATGAAGAAGAGAAGGCCATCCTGTACTGACAGGATTGGAAAAACAGCCACTAATTTATTTAAAAGAAGGAAGGCTGCCTATGTTCTCCATAATAAAAGGAGGAACATTAAAAGTGGTATTTTAAAAGAAATAGCCCCTCTGACTGTCTCTAAGAAGAGGGTAGTCTCATGAAAAAAAAGTCACTTGATTAAGAAAGGAATCTTCATGGAAAACAGACTCCATAACTCCGAGGCAAGATAAGAGGGAGTTTGTGAAATCATTCATATGAAGGACCACTGCTCTGAAATCAGCTCTACAAAAGAAAACTGTGAGATTTAAAGAGGTCTGAAGACATGATGTTTCCAAATGCTTCATAATTACTTCTGAACTGCAATTTTAAAAAAAAATCTTCAAGTTCAACATAGAGTTTAATGCTGAAATTTAAAATGGACTTTTCAGAATTATGCCTAAAGTGTAATAGTTTAGGATTTAATCACACACGCACACATACGTTTGTGCATAGTGGAGCTTAAGATAGAGTTAAGTAAGAAATGTTGTTATTAATAGTTTAATTAAAAAAAAAACTATTATTTTGAATTTACCATTGTCTGGTGAATGTTCCATTGCTGTTCTTTTATTAGTACTAATAAGATTTTATTAGTTAATAACAGATGTACAAACAGATTGATTAATGTTATCTTCTACTGGGTCCATTGATCATTTCACCATATGGGATTAAGTTAAGATAATGCAAAAAGTCGAAGTGTGTACTAAAGACACAAATCACAGATTACCCATGCTTCAATCCAGAAGCTTCATCTTGCTCCAGTGTATGCGTCAGCTTGTTCCGACTTCCACAGCTATGCATCATGGAGTGGAATGCACGAGTGAGAGCCAGTGAGTTTCAAATATGAACCCAGAACTGAGTCCAGGCTATATCCATCAGGTACTGAATAGAGGAATGGGATATATTATCAGGCCCCTCTGCTTTCTTCTTTTCTTTGGCTTGGCTTCGCGGACGAAGATTTATGGAGGGGGTAAAAAGTCCACGTCAGCTGCAGGCTCGTTTGTGGCTGACAAGTCCGATGCGGGACAGGCAGACACGATTGCAGCGGTTGCAAGGGAAAATTGGTTGGTTGGGGTTGGGTGTTGGGTTTTTCCTCCTTTGCCTTTTGTCAGTGAGGTGGGCTCTGCGGTCTTCTTCAAAGGAGGTTGCTGCCCGCCAAACTGTGAGGCGCCAAGATGCACGGTTTGAGGCGTTATCAGCCCACTGGCGGTGGTCAATGTGGCAGACACCAAGAGATTTCTTTAGGCAGTCCTTGTACCTTTTCTTTGGTGCACCTCTGTCACGGTGGCCAGTGGAGAGCTCGCCATATAACACGATCTTGGGAAGGCGATGGTCCTCCATTCTGGAGACGTGACCCATCCAGCACAGCTGGATCTTCAGCAGCGTGGACTCGATGCTGTCCACCTCTGCCATCTCGAGTACTTCGACGTTAGGGGTGTAAGCGCTCCAATGGATGTTGAGGATGGAGCGGAGACAACGCTGGTGGAAGCGTTCTAGGAGCCGTAGGTGGTGCCGGTAGAGGACCCATGATTCGGAGCCGAACAGGAGTGTGGGTATGACAACGGCTCTGTATACGCTTATCTTTGTGAGGTTTTTCAGTTGGTTGTTTTTCCAGACTCTTTTGTGTAGTCTTCCAAAGGCGCTATTTGCCTTGGCGAGTCTGTTGTCTATCTCATTGTCGATCATTGCATCTGATGAAATGGTGCAGCCGAGATAGGTAAACTGGTTGACCGTTTTGAGTTTTGTGTGCCCGATGGAGATGTGGGGGGGCTGGTAGTCATGGTGGGGAGCTGGCTGATGGAGGACCTCAGTTTTCTTCAGGCTGACTTCCAGGCCAAACATTTTGGCAGTTTCCGCAAAGCAGGACGTCAAGCGCTGAAGAGCTGGCTCTGAATGGGCAACTAAAGCGGCATCATCTGCAAAGAGTAGTTCACGGACAAGTTTCTCTTGTGTCTTGGTGTGAGCTTGCAGGCGCCTCAGATTGAAGAGACTGCCATCCGTGCGGTACCGGATGTAAACAGCGTCTTCATTGTTGGGGTCTTTCATGGCTTGGTTCAGCATCATGCTGAAGAAGATTGAAAAGAGGGTTGGTGCGAGAACACAGCCTTGCTTCACGCCATTGTTAATGGAGAAGGGTTCAGAGAGCTCATTGCTGTATCTGACCCGACCTTGTTGGTTTTCGTGCAGTTGGATAATCATGTTGAGGATCTTTGGGGGACATCCGATGCGCTCTAGTATTTGCCAAAGCCCTTTCCTGCTCACGGTGTCGAAGGCTTTGGTGAGGTCAACAAAGGTGATGTAGAGTCCTTTGTTTTGTTCTCTGCACTTTTCTTGGAGCTGTCTGAGGGCAAAGACCATGTCAGTGGTTCCTCTGTTTGCGCGAAAGCCGCACTGTGATTCTGGGAGAATATTCTCGGCGACACTAGGTATTATTCTATTTAGTAGAATCCTAGCGAAGATTTTGCCTGCAATGGAGAGCAACGTGATTCCCCTGTAGTTTGAACTGAGTCCAGGCTATATCCATCAGGTACTGAATAGAGGAATGGGATATATTATCAGGCCCCTCTGCTTTACACCTACTTTAAACTAGCTATCAGCGCAGCTAATTCAAATGAATGCAGCTGTCAACCTAGATAACCAAGTAAGGTAAGCTCTGTGGTTCGTTACTGTAATTTTAAGTATTATTAATGTTATTAATGAATGTGCATAATTTCAATCTTTTTTAATTAATTTCTTTTAATGTTAAAGTATTTTATGATTAAATATCACCAAAAGTCAGTGTGGAACAATAGGTGTAACTGCTATACAGTTTACTGTGTTATCCTTTCTTATCATTTGCAAATTTTAATTGATTTATTGTGTTCCTAGTACCAGTCAATTTTGACCAAAAACCCACACATGACCAGATATTCCATGCCACTTGTATTCAATTCATGACACCTCATTGGTAAATTAGTTTGTAGTCCTCTCAATCTTAAAGGACAGCCTCAAGGCCTCGAGGACATTGGCAGCAGAAGTGTGACCATGAGGTCCCTGCAAGGGCAGGGTGCAAATGCAAGGTGCAGCAGGAATGACCAAACCAATGAAACAGGAAGTAGCATCATGAGGGAGGGAGAAAAAAAACCTTCAATAACCATTCACAGCAAAACAGCCAACCAATCACATGAGAAAAATGTGCAAGGGCTGACAGAATTTGTGGAATGAGTTACTAATGTAGACCAGCATGAAGTAAAGGATTTTGCTTTTGGAGTTCAGTAAAAATAATCAATTTTATTGAAATGCATGGGATTATGTGAGAACATTAGTTTGCTTAAACTGGCATAGAATAAAATCGTGGGACTTTGTTACGATTAAATTTGTTTGATCCATGTATTTAGTTGGTTAATAGGAGATAAAGGAAAACTCCACACTTTTTCTCAACCTTTTGAATTCTCTATCTCAGGGAGCTAAGGAGGCTGTCATTGAACACAATTAGAGATAAAACAGCCATATCTTTGGAACATATGGGGAGCTGAGGGTTAAGAGAAACAGATAGGAAAGCAGAGCTGAGGCCAAGATCAATCAGCCTTGATCCTTTTGAATGGCAGAATAAGTTGCAGCGCACATTATATGGCCTATTTCTACTCAAGTTTCTGATGCCCCTTCCTTAACTGCACAACATTCATCCTAGATCGCTATGGTTAATGATAATAAGATGTCCAAGTTCATAACATGCAACAACCGAAGAGTTGAACTGAAACAAACATTTATAGCTGTACTTGAAATAAATAATCACCACCAATTTTATTCAAAACAATTGCTTCTGTGAGGGGGATAGAAGACACATGGAGTTCAGTCATTTTTTTCTGTTGTATTGAAGGACTGGTGTGACGAATATAATAAATGAAGTGGAACTCCAAACCGAGAAACAAGAATGAGGAATGACATTTCTACATTCAGTCAGTTTCTTGAGTGAATAATTTGTTCCAAAACACATGCCAATGTTTTAGCATTCTCTGGTTCTAAGTCCTGGTATATTATGTAGAAATATGTGATGTGAAATTTGTGTAACATTAAGAAAAATAGAGACATAAAAGAAATGCTGGTTTCTGGTCATTAGCTCCCTACCCATCTGCTGTTCCATTGGACAAGCATGTGTCCGGCAAAGAGGACATATGACTGGATCTATCCAATCCACCCATCTTCTTCCAACATTGAACAAAGGGCATTACCATCAATGAATTCCCCAAAATCAATTTCTCGGGATTACCATTGACCAGACACTGGATAGGAGTAACCATATATAAAATCAGGCTGCAAGATGAATAATGCGGCAAGAAACTGAACTCCTGACTCCCTAAAGCTTGTTCACTACCTACAAGGCACAGGGTGTTGGTGGAATAATTTCCACTTGCTTGGAAGAGTGCAACTTCAACAACAATGAAAAGCTCAACACCATACCTGACATAGTAGCCAGCTTGATTGGCACTATTCACACATCCAATCTTTCACTCATTCAACCATCCAAGCACAGTAGCAGTAGTATATACCATCTCCTGGATGCATTACTGTAACTTATCAAAGCTCCTTCCAAAACCACCTCTTACCAGCAAGATAGACAAGGGCAACAAAAGCATGGGAACATAGAAGTTGCTCCCCAAGCCACTTGATTTCTGACTTGGAATGAAATAACTGTTCCTTCACTGTAGCTTGGTTAGAAAAAAAAATACAGGGACCTCCCTCCCTCATAGCATTATGGGGACATCCAGACCTCAAAAACTGTAGTACATCACTGTCCTCAGATTCTGCACCATTATCTTTAAAAACATTAATAATTCTAGACAATGAAGATTTTGCTTCCTGAACACTTTAAGGTGCATTTTATGGATTTTGGGCTCTGATCACAAAAAAAATCGCTTTAAAATATTCCTTATCTTGCATTAGATATTTGGGAGGAGGAGAGGATGATAGACAGAAGTTTCATGGACACTACCAGACCTAGGATGCAGGAGGAGGGTAGATGGGAGACAGTCAGGAGAGGGAAAAAGAATAGGCAGACAGTGCAAGGCACCCTTGTGGCCATTCCACTCAAAAAGAAGTAAACCATTTTGGTATAGTTGGGAGTGACGACCTAACAGGGACAAGTTACGGCCATTAGGTCTCTGGCATGGAGTCTGGTCCTGTGGCTAAGAAGGGAATGGAGAAGAGGTGAGCTGTAGTAATAGGGAAAATATCTCAGGACAGACCAGAGGGTTTGTTTACTGAAGCTATTTTGGTGGAGCTGTGGAACGGGTAAGGAATGAACACTTAAGGGGTTGTATTATAGATTGCATAGTAGTCAGTGAGAATTGGAGGAGCAAATCTGTACAAAGATAGCAGAGAACTGCAGGAAATATAAGGTTGTGATAGCAGGAGATTTAAATTTTCCACATATTGATTGGGACTCCCATACTGTAAAAGGGCTGGATGGCTTGGCATTTGTCAAATATTTTCTAAATCAATATATAGAGGTGCCAACTAGGGAGAGTGCAATACTGGATCTTGAATCTCCTTTTAAGGATGGAGACAAGACTGGTGACAGAAGTATATGTAGGGGAACATTTTGGGTTCAATGATCATAATGCCATTAGTTTCAAGTTAATTATGGCGAAGGATAGGTTTGGGCCTTGGGTTGGAGAAAGGCCAATTTTGAGGAAATGAGAAAGGATCTAGAATGTGTGGGTTGGGTAAATTATTTTCAGGCAAGGATGTGCGAGGTAAGTGAAGGACATTTAAAGGTGAAATTTTGAGAGTACAGAGTATTTATGTTCCTGTCAAGATCAAAGGCAAGGTTCAAAGCCATAAGACATCTTGGTTTGCAAGCAATATTGGGGATCTGGTTCAGAAGAAGAGGGAGGTGTATAAGCAACATGGTGCAGTGAGGTTCTTGAGGAGTATAAAAAATGCAAGAGAAACCTCAAGAAAGAAATCAGGAAGGCTAAAAGAAGACTTGAGGTTGTTTTGGCAGACAATGGAAGGAAAATCTGAAGGGTTTCAACAGATATATTAAGAGCAAAAGGATAGTAAGGGACAACATTGGTCCCCTTGATTGGCTTTGAATGGAGCCAAAAGAGATGGGAGAGATCTTAATTTTTTTTTTTCATCAGTATTCACTCAGGAAATGGGCACAGAGTTGTGTGAAGTAAGGAAAAGAAGCAGTGAAGTCATGGAACCTATGCCGCGATTAAAGTGGAGGTAGTGCTTGATGTCTTAAAGCAAATAAGGGTGGATAAATCCCCAGAGCCTGAAAGATATTCCCTTGGACCTTGAGGGAGGCTAGTGTAGAAATTTCAGGGGCTCTGGAAGAAATATTTAATATGTCCTTAGCCACAGGTGTGGTGCCAAAGGATTGGAGGGCAGGTCATGTTGCTCTGTTGATTAAAAATGCCTCCAAAAGAAACCCTGGAAATTATAGGCTGGTGAGCCTGACGTCATTAGTAGGTAAATTATTGGAAGGTATTCTAAGAGATCAGATATTCAATTATTTGGATAGACAACATGGCTTTGAGTGTGGTAGGCCGGGTGGTGTTTTATCAATCTTATAGAATTTTTTGATGGGATTCCAGGAAAGGTGATGAAGGAAAGTCTGTGGATGTGGTCCACATGGACTTTAATAAGGCCTATGACAGGGTTCCATATGGGAGGTTAGTCAGGAAGGTTTAGATACTAGGTATTCATGGTGGTGAAGTAGTGAACTGGATTTGACAATAGCTGGGCAAGAGAAACCAGAGAGTAGTGGTGGATGACTGTTTCTCAGACTGGAGGTCTGTGACTAGTGGTGTAACTCAGGGAGCAGTGCTGGGACCATTGTTGTTTGCCATCTATATCAATGATCTGGATAATAATGTGGTAAATTAGATCAGCAAGTTTGGAGATGACACCCAGATTGGAGGTCTTGTGGACAGCCAAGAAGCTTTTCAAAGTTTGCAGAGGGATCTGGACCAGCTGGAAAAATGAACTGAAAAATGGCAGATGGAATTTAATGCAGTCAAGTGTGAGGTGCTGTATTTTGGAAGGACAAAGAAAGGACATCAATGGTAAATAGTAGGGCACTAAGGAGTGGGGTAGATATCATAGTTCCCTGAAATTGGTGTCACAGGTGGATAAAGTTGTCAAGAGAGCTTTTGGCATATTGGCCATAATAAATTAAAGTCGAGTACAGGAGTTGGGATGTTATATTGAAGTTGTATAAGACATTGGTGAGGCCAAATTTGGTCACCTAATTACAGGAAAGATATCAATAAGACAGAAAGAGTGCAGAGAAGATTTACAAGGATGTTGCTCAGACTTCAGGAACTGAGTTACAGGAAAAGGTTAAACAGGTTAGGACTTTATTCCCTGAAGCATAGAAGAATGAGGGGAGATTTAATATGGTTATTTAAAATTATGAGGGGATAGACAGAGTAAATGTAGATAGGTTTTTTCCACTAGGGTAGGTGAGATACTAACCAGAGGACATGGGTTAAGAGTGAAAAGGAAAAAGTTTAGGGGGAACATGAGGGTGAAACTTCTTCATACAGAGAGTGGTAGGTATGTGGAATGAGCTTCCAGCTGAAGTGGTGAATATGGGCTCAATTTTAACATTTAAGAGCAATTTGGACAGGTATGTGAATGGGAGAGGTATGAAGGGCTTTGGACTGGGTGCAGGTCAGTGGGCCTAGGCAACAAAAAAAAAATGGTTTGCACAGACTCGAAGGGCCTGAGAGGCCTTTTTCTGTTCTGTAATGTTCTATTGTTCTGTTGTAATTGAATGTTTCAAAACCTACATCTTTGAATGAATTAAAAAAAAAGTCTTGCAACAGAATGTATGATCTACATCAGGCCAGGAACTGAACACATCTCAGAGACAAAATGCAGAAGCAATGTCATGGGCATGGAAGACAATAATGAATATTGTCATGCTTAATGTGATATTAAAAGTTGAACAGGTAAGAACAGGGAAAAATTCCAGCATTCAGAGTGATGCAGGTATCAGACTGTGGCCCCAAGGACACCAGTGACTTTTGAAGTTCTGTTTCAACAATAACATGCTAATTGTGATCACTATTTATCATGAAAATAATTACCTTTGTTCATATCAATCAATTTTTTCTTCTTCTGCTGTCTTTCCAATTTTTCTCTCTCTGCTTTCTCTTTAGCCAGTTTTGCTCTCTTGATCTTTTCTTCTGTTTCCCTCTTCTTAATGTTGTCCTTCAGTGCTTCCTTTTCATAAAGAAAAACATAAGAGAAACTCTGCATTACTATATATTACTAGCGTATGAGAAAGAAAAGAAATGAACAGAACTGACCATGTATGCTCAGTGACAGATGTAGCAATGCAGACTTTGACATCTGGCAACCTCTGGGATGTCCCACCATTTTATGTTTTTGAATTAACTGTTCATTTGAAATCTCCCAACTGTGATGAACAAGAATAATCTCCATATGGTACAAGAGCACATTCTTCATCTAATCCCAGCAGCTTCAAAGCATCAGCATTTACCCAAATTGATTCACCCCTCTGCCCCTCCCTGGGATGAATACATCCATCACGTCTTTAAATCAATCTAGTCTGAATCTTATGCTCAGTCTGTCTCGAGTCAAACAACAATCCATTTGATATGAATCATCTGAAAGCACAACCAAAGTCAACTGTTTCATACCTACGCATCAAATGTGGGATGTGCAACCAATGTAAATTGATTTGGTAGCATAAATAATCTTTCAAATCAGCTGCAAGGAAACAGTAACAAACACCCACTCCAAAATTTTGAAGTGCTATGAACACGAGTCTCGCACTCTTAAAGGATTGCAAGCAATTACTTTAAATGTATTAAAGAGAAGCATCAAATCTGCATGAGGTGCTATCTCACAAGACTACTAAGTGTAAAACAATGTTAGAGTCAGGGGATGGTTAATTAATGACCAGTGGCATTGAAAAGGTGTTGACAAAAAAAATATACTTCAAAACAGTAAGTACCAGCCTGACCAAACTGCAATTTTAAGAGAGAAAGAAAGTTCAAAATCTGTGAGATGAGGAAAATGCTTGTGTGACAACTGTAGTGAAAGTGACTCTTCATTCAGTACTATGTTCAAGTTGGTAACACGATGAGGATGGGCAGAGGTATTTCTGGTATGCTACTCCCTCAGAAGAGTAATTGGGACTCCAGCAACATTCCGAGATATTTTAAATACTGTTCAAATTTAAATTAATTTTAAAAAAATGGAAAAACAATTAACATGAAATTAAGTAACCTTCTGACATCTCTAACTCTGTCCAACATCTAGAGGGCATGAGCTAAAAAGCATGCCACTTGCTCGATGAGTGCAGCTCCAACAATTCTCAAGAAAACACGACATCCTCTAGGACACACATGTCAAACTCAGGCCCGCGGGCCAAATTTGGCCTGTGATATAATTATATTTGGCCCGCAAGATCATATCAAATATGTATTAGAGTTGGCCAGCTGGCTGCCGCGCCAGTATTGCGCATGCACAGCTAATACTACAAATCCCAGAATGCTTTGCAAATTCGTTGGCGCCGGCCCGTCAGCCCGCTAATTGCCCCCACCTCCTCTCTTTACTTTCATTAGCATCTGTGACCTGTCGCCCAACTCACATGTAATAAACCCCTTACGAAAAATGGCCAAACGAAAGACAGAAAACAGGACCTTTCAAGACAGGTGGGAGGCAAACTCTGATCCCAGAGTTTGATGAACTTGTATCTAAGAAGAGATGCCAAGTATCTGGTTTAGTTTAGACCCAGGTGCATCAGAGTAAATCACAGCTAAGCTTGGATTAATATTTTCTTTGGTTAACTTTGGACTGTTCATAGTTGAAAGATTGGATTTTCATTGAAGCAAGTTGTTATTTTTTTGACTTGTTGGTTTGTGAAAAAAAAGTACATTTAAAATGAGCTTAAAGGCTATAGAGAAATATTATTTATTGAATATTTTATTTCTCATTTGTTAATGCTTCTTCTGGAAAGAGTTTAACCAAAACTATTATTAAACATTTATTTTAATAAGAAAAAGTTTAACATTACATATGTTGAAAGAAGAGAAAACATGCAGATGTTGTTGAAAAATTTCAATAAATATTTAGTTTGGCCCACGACTTAGTCCAAGTTTTTAATTTTGGCCCTCTGTGAATTTGAGTTTGACACCCCTGCTCTAGGACTAAGCATCCTGTTTGGTTGACACCTTTCCAACCTCTCTGATCATTCATCCAGCTATCAGATTTATTTTCAAAATACATGCATAGCATCGCATACAGCCCTGAGATTAGTTTCCTGCAGGTGAGACAGAATAACCACTTACTGATGGTGCAAAAAAATCTGATTCAATGTAGATGTGTAAACAAATAAAGAAATGTAAACAAACTGAAATGTGCACTACAGAGAGAAAAAAAAATCAATAAATTACAAAAGTAAAAGTCCTTGAATGAGTCCCTGATTGAGTTTGTTGTTGAGGAGTCTGATGGTGGAGGGGTTGCAGCTGATCTTGAACCAGATGGTCCGAGTCTTGTGGCACCTGTACCTCTTTCCTGATGGTAGCAGCGAGAACAGACTGCGGGTTGGATGATATGGATCCTCGATTATGCTGCTGATCTCTGACGGCAGTGTTCCCTGTAAATGTTCTCAATGGTGAGGAGGATTTTGCCTGTGATGTCCTGGGCTGGGTCCACAACCTTTTGCAGGGCTTTCTGTTGTTGAGTATTGGCATTCTGAAACCGAACTCTGATGCAGCCTGTCAGCACTTTCCATCTGTAGAAATTTCTAATGTCATACCAAATCTCAACAATCTCCTGAGGAAGTGGAGGTCCTGACATGCTTTCTTCACGATGCTATTTGTGTGTTCTGTCCAAGAAAGATCCTCTGAGTTAGTGACTCCCAGAACTTAAATTTGCTCATTCTCTCCTTACTCCCAGAACTTAAATTTGCTCATTCTCTCCTTACACCATGTGAAAAACCTATGACTTTTCAGGAAAATTAAACACAGCTCATCAACCTGAAACATCCACGGATGCTGACTGATTTGTTCAGAATTTCCAACATTTTCAGATTTTATTGCAGGAACCATCTGCAAATTGACACGCTCTATCCGACAAATAGCAGGCATCAACAAATATACTCAGTCAAAAAAAAAATTAGATCACTGACTGACAACAGAAAAAAACAAGACATTCAGTGGACAGAATACCTCAAAACACAACTGAACAAGGAGCAACCTGGAAAGAAGTAAAGATTCGGGAGACAGAAGATATCAACAAAGTTACCCCAGTCAGCAATTAGATCATCCAGGGCATCAAATAATCAAATGCAGGCAAGTTTCTGGCAGAACTGCTTGAATGCAAAGATGAACCCAGAGTTAGCAGTATCCATTCATATTTATGTGGGAAAGCGAAAAAGTACCAGATGAGTGAATAATGGAATTAAAATTATGATACCCAAGAAAGAGGCTTTCGATTATTGTTGTAATGGATGTGGCATTTCACTTATACGTGTAGCAAGCCAGGTACTAGGCCAAATTATGATGCAATACATGTCAAAATATGCGGCAACACTCTTCAAAGAGGGCAAACCATTTTTTTTGTAAAGAGAATGAGCGAAGAGAGTTGATGATTACTTTATGGAATCTGTGATGTTCTTGCAACGGAGGGAGTGCAGAGGCGATTCACCAGGCTGATACCTGGAATGGCAGGAATGACTTATGAGGAAAGATTGCGCAAATTGGGATTGTACTCGCTGGAGTTTAGAAGATTGAGAGG
Organism: Narcine bancroftii; assembly: GCF_036971445.1. NCBI lineage: Eukaryota > Metazoa > Chordata > Chondrichthyes > Torpediniformes > Narcinidae > Narcine > Narcine bancroftii. The sequence continues at coordinate 34,869,525 of NC_091476.1, read as the reverse complement.
GGATCTCATAGAGACCTATAAAATTCTGGCAGGACTGGACAGAATGGATGCAGATGGGATGTTTCCAAGGATGGGAAAATCCAGAACCCGGGGCCATGGTTTGAGGATAATAGGCAAACCATTTAGGACCGAGATGAGGAGGAATTTCTTGACCCAGAGGGTGGTGAATCTGTGGAATTCATTGCCACAGAGGGCAGTAGAGGCAGGTTCATTAAAATCTATTTAAGAGGGAATTAGATCTATTTCTTCAGTATAAGGGTATTAAAGGTTACGGAGAGAAGGCAGGGACGGGGTACTGAACTTTAAGATCAGCCATGATCTCGTTGAATGGTGGAGCAGGCTCGAAGGGTCGAATGACCTACTCCTGCTCCTATCTTCTATGTTTCTATGTTTCTATGTTATGGAACACAACAATGAGTAGAATGCCTATTGCTAAGAATACCTAGAATTCATAGATCTTGAGATGGCCTTAAACAGCAAACACAGGACCACCCATGGTGTATTCTACAAGCAAATGGAATCATTCCCGATGTAATCAATGTTGTCAAAAGCTTCTCCTTCAACTTTGCAAGCAGCATTGATCACACTGTCAGTTTTGGAATCCAATTAGGAATGGATTGGGATAAATGTAATTTCCTTCAATATTGTTGTCAACGAGGAAATGTGAAGCACAACAGGAGACATGCCAAAAAGAATTACATGAACCCCATCGCATTCTTTAAAGATCTTGGCTTTGCAGATAAACTCATTTTCCCATTGCACGCTCAACCACCACTCACAAGAAGAATAAATACTACTGAATATACTCAGCAAGCCACTGAAAAACCTGCCAGAAAAAAAAGCACGTGTTTTGTGTGCTTAAACACCATAAATGTAATGAACAGCAAATAATCTTCACCTTTGAGCTTGTCGAACAAACTATGCAGTCTTCTGTATACCATTTTACACAACCTCATTGACTTGTTCTGCTGCCTTCAAGGGGCTATTTGCATGTACTTCAACTCGAGTCGGCTTCATCCATTGCCAAGCTAAGGCTAAATGTAAACGTGAGGAAATGTAAAAAACACATCATATTCCTCCCATTCAGTCTTGGATCCTGCGGCATGAAGGTGGAATTTTCCAATTTTGTTTTCCTGTGCTGCACCCGGTCTTCACTTCTCTGCTCTCCAGTAGTCTCCTACCTACCTGACTCTCCACCTTTCTTTGGTCCAGTATCCTCTCACCTCTTGACCAATTTATCTTCCCTCCCCGTTCTCCACCCCCCCCCCCCGCCCCCCCCTCCCCCCGCCTCCCCCACTGCTTACAATACTTCTATCTCCCCTTCTCGCATAGTCTTGATAAAGGATCCCGGCCTGAAATGCTGATTGTCCCTTTCTCTCCCTGAATGCAGCCTGATGGACTGACTGAGTTTCTCCAGCCTCTCACTGTTTGGTCAAGATCGGAACAACTTTACATTGGAAACGGTCACAGGCCGATCTGTGAAAATTAATTTCACACTTACCGTACATGTCAGCAACAAGTGTGGCTCATCAGTGGCAAGAAATTCTGTACATTTCCACAACTTCATGGAGACCATTTTGATACATGCCACTCTTTTTCACCTACATTCTTCCTGAAATATCTATATTCTAACTGTCAAGTCTATTTTGATCTAAGTTTCAGATTTATATCTGCCTATCTGCCTTGATAGGCTTCAATGTGTCTCATGGATCTAATACTGACCTATACCCACTACAATATTGACTTAGCTGCTCACCATGGCCCCTTATACTTTAATTTCCATGGACTCCAGTGCATGTTTCTATATTGGAATAGTAACCACACTTCATTTCAAAAGCATTTGATTGGGTGTTATGAGAGGTACCATAAGAACATAAGAAATAGGAGCAGGAGTAGGTCATCTGGCTCCGCCATTCAATGAGATCAGGGATGATCTGATGATAGGTTCATCTCATGTCCCTTACCTTGTAAAATTCTATCCATCTTTGTCCTAAATATATTTTCTAAGGTAGGGCTCGACTATTTCAATAGGCAGTGAATTCCACAGATCTTCCACTCTTTAGGAAAAGATGTTACTCCTCTTTTCTAAATCTACTACCCCGAATTTTGAGGCTATGTCCCCTAGTCTTGGCCTCCCCTACCAATGGAAACAAACTTACCAACCTCTATCTAATCTATTGCTTTCATTGTTTTATATGTTTCCATAGGATCAACTTTCATTCTTCTAAATTCCAGTGAGTACAGTCCCATCTAAATAGAATCTTAATTTTCGCATGACCTCAACTTTCCTGGAACAAATGCTTTACTCCAGCTCCAACCATCAAGGGAAGTAAGAAAATAGATTAGCAAGGAACCATGGTGCCTATTTTTTCCTGTTTAAAAAAAAATCATAATAATATTGGATAGAGGTAGCTAGCATTGAAAAGAGGCTGTGTTCAAAACAAAAAAAAGCAAATCTATCAACTGGAATTCAAGAAGATGATCAAAAGTTGGTGATATATTTTGAAATGCTAAAAAGTGTAGAAATTCTTAAGGCTTGCAAACATGAAGTAAAGGAAATATCGTTAATTACCTGGAAAGGGTGCTTGAATGAAATGGAAATGTGAATATTTGCAAGCAAACCCTGTGCTTTAGATGTTATTTAGAATTGAACAATAATACGGCTTAAATATCGAAGCAGTTTAAAAAAAACCAAATTTCCCAATAATTAAACATTTTTTCCTTTATTTTGGGAATAAGACAAGAAAGAGGTCTGCAGTTGCTCGTAATATAATTAACAAAGCAATAAAGTAGGATGGTTCACTTGTCCACTTCCACTGTCCGGTAATCCTTTCCTTCCAGTCTTTCTCACAAAGGTAATGATTTACATTTAATTTTAATCTTGCATCCCATTTTGCTGCTTGTGGTGAGGTTTCTTTAAGCATGATCAAAGAAATGTACAGCACTGGTACATGTCCTTTGGTCCTTCTCGCCAGGATTGGCTGTAATGCCAATCAAACTCATCCCACCTGCCTGCACACAATCTGTTTCCTGCCATTTCCTACCTGATCATGTATTTTCCTCAATGCCCCTTGAAGCCTGCTCTCATATTTGCTTCTCCAACGTCCTCTGGTAGCAAGTTCCACACAGCCACCACGTGAACAAAAACTGCACTCACATATCTCTTTAAATCTTTCTCCTATGCCATCTTGTATTTGACATTTACACTCGGGGGGGGGGATTGTGGAAAGAGACTGTGGCTATGTACCCTATTAATGCCTCTCATAATTTTATGAATTTCCATCATGTCACAACAACTCAAGCTTGTCCAATCTCTCTCCCCAAGCTCTGTCCTGATGAACCTGTTCGGCACCATCTCCAAAGCCTTCAAGTTCTTCCTGTGGTATGGTGATCAGAAACTGCATGATACTCTGAGAAAGGAGGCCTGACAAAAGGTTTATACAGACACAATGTAAATTCTGACTTCCATACTCAATGTCCCGAACAATGACAAGCATGTCGTATGTCTTCTTTACCACCCTTCAGGGAGCTACGGACTTGCAGCCCAAGATCCTTCAGCACATCAACGCTTCTCAGGGTCTTGCCGTTTACCATAAGCTTTCCTCTTGTTTTTGACCTCCCAAAACATATTACCTCAGACTTGACTGGATTTCTCCATTGTTTGACAGTTTCACCAATGCCACTATTCTGCGCAAATGTGACTGGAGATTCTCCAGCTTTAACAAGAGTGAAACATGTTCTCTGGCTGATTTAGCAGAATATTAACAGCACAATTGAGAATGGCTGAGGTCATAACAGGAATGGTGAAAAATTAAATAATGGGTCACAAAAGCTGTAAAGCTCATGAATATTGGGTAGCACAGGCCCTTCCCTTGTAATTTTAAGACCTGGAATGTTCACAGGACATTAGAAAGATAGCATCAATTCAATCACAATGAAATCTTATAAATCTACTGGAAGAATTAGTTAATGGACATAATTTTCTTTTCTCAGGTTATCATCCACACCTCTAAGTCCCGAATTATGCTCAGTCATCTTACATTGAACAACCTGCTTCTTTCACATGTCAAAACCAGACTCCAAGCAGAGAGAGGTAAAGGAAAATGAAACCTTCCTATGACATTTGGGAACCCCTGACCCACGACCCATGACCATTCAAAATAGAAGGACTTTTAAGTCAACACAAAAGCCAGTAATACTGGGGAAAGTAGTGCAGCACCTCACAAACATCCTGAACTAGATGTGAAAGAACTCGTGGTTCACATATTAGCCTCATCAAGTCACCCCAGAACTCACAAAACTGCAGTCATCTTTCTTGAGAGACTGCCAGAAGGGAAACATAAATCTGCAATTGCAAACTGCACAAACCTTTACATTAATGTTATCATGTGGTCCTAATGCAGAATTATTCTTAGTCAAATCACCGTTTTGCCAGAATGCCTTCTAGGTAATAAAATCATTGCAGAGTTTGAAGTACATTACTCAGGGACTAAATATTGCAAATGCTGGTTTGCTATCTGTGAGAATTCTTTGATGTGATTAGCTGTTTGACCAAAGATGACATCATAGCAACCTGATGCCAGGCAGGTGATTCTGTCAAAAGCATTCTGAAATCTGTAGTACTTTTACAGGAACTTTTTTTTCAAGAAAGTTGCAAGTTCTGGTGTAAAGCCCGAGCCTGTCGCTTTATTTTCTGGTTCTTCACTAATTTTCATGGTAGCACATTGCGCTATATTACACTTGTAATAGGTGCCAACTTTTTCCCCCTCAAAATGAACGTGTTTACATTTCCTCTCTGAGTATGCCTCTCATTTCTACAAAGGACTTTATTTCTTCGTGTTTTGACACAGTCAATGCTTTTCTCAGCTCTCTGACAGTGCCTTGATTCCACTGTGGGTAATGTGCCTGCCTCCATCAGGCTAGAAATTATTTTTATGCATCAAAATACCTGATAAAGTTGTGCTGCACAAGTAACCTGCTCCAGTTTGATGCAATGTGCTGGAAAAATTCACTCAACTGCACGTCATGCAACATTGCAGCCACGCGCAGTGTTTTTTTTTTACCAATTTCATGTCTGCTGATTTGCCAAGTATAGAAAAGGTTTGCACACAACAAAGTTGCATGCAATGTGCAAACTTTGCTGTCTGCTTCTTTACTGTATTAAAGCAACAATCTGTCATGGGTAAGTCCAGTGATCGCTCACCTTCAATGGCTAATGAGCCATGATGATGTCTGAGGCAGGGACGATGATAAAATAATGAGTTATTGTCACATACATTGTACAATATACACATGCAACAAAATTCTTACTTGCCACAGCTGAACAAGTGCTTGGGGGAAAAAAAAGTAAATGGAATGGTATTAAAAAAAACAATAAATAAGTTATGAGAGATAGTCAGAAAATATTTACAGTAATCCGAGTGTTAAAAAAAGTGATGCAATAGATCAGACAGTTCTTTTGTAGTGTTGGAGCACTCCATGATAAATATAATAAAGGTGGAGGGTAGGGGGAGAAGCTTCAAGAGTCTGATAGCTGTTGGAAAAAAAAAACTGCTCTTGAACCTAGAGATATTGATCTTCACACTTCTGTACATTCTGCCTGAAGGAAGCAAAGATGCTGTGACCAGGGTGGTAGGGGTAATTTCTGATATTGGCTGCCTTCTTGAGGCAGTGCCTCGGGAGGGTTGCAGTGGTTAAAACCGTCAATCACTGGACTTACCTTTGAAGAGGAACACCCTGCTTGCTTGACAATGTCTTGGCCACACCCAACAGAAGAATCTTGGGCTGGTTGAGGATTGGTCTTTCTCGAAATGAGAAATTAGAGCCCATTTTAGTATTCCAGGCATACACCATTTCCCAACTACATTTGTGCAATTGAACTTCCCAGTACCAATATTAATCATGCAATGTACACTGACTGATAACACTGAGCATGCCCTCCATGGCCCTTGAGCAGGAATATTATAAATAATACTATAATTTCCCATAGCAAAATATTATCCATCTGTGAAACCACTGATTGCATCAGCTTGTAAAGAAGATCCAATCATATTGTATGGACAAATGGCCCATCTGATCGAATACCAATTTCTCTCAAACTTTCTTTACTGTACGTCCCGTTGTGTAATGATTGAAGCTGTGTTTGAGGACTGAGAAAATATTCCAAATTTTGTCTTGGTGGCATATAAAAATTGCATCAAAGAGCTTACAGATAACAGACAAGAGAGGGCAAGGGTCAAGAGAACTGGTTCTGTTTGTTCATGCCAGGATAGAAGTGTGTAATAAAATTTGTGCCAGATCAAATAAAAGAAATGCAATTTCAGCTGTTAATAAGTGAGTGGGATTTCACCATAAAAAAATTCTGAAGTTCCTCAGCGAGAGAAAGGTTAGCTGGTCAGTCACTGGCAGAGGCCAGTAGATACAAAGGCTGCGTTCAGAGAGAAAGGTGACAAGGTGAGTAACCAGCTGGTCCGGATTAGAAGCAAGCCTCAGTTCACAGTGCAGAGTGACATCAAAGTAAACTGCCAAACCCCCTATTATGGCATTTCACCACAAAATAAGAAGATGTAGTCTTTTATCAAAATCTCATCAGGAATTCTGCACAACTGGCTGCTTTAAATTACCAGCCTGCAACAAATGTCAGGAGGCTGGAGGATAAAATCACGCCTGAATAAAGTATCTGGAAACAAATTTTACGATGTGCATATGCTTCTACATTGCACATTTAATGGATGTGGTCGAGGATGAATTTTGACCAGGCTTTCTCCACTGATGAAACATTATTAACACTTCTGATCTTGTTTGCCCAAGTTTCATGTTTGAAGGACATTATTTAGATCAGAGCAGATTAAAATAATCTGTCTTCAACCATTACACTTTTACCAGGCTTGGTAATAAAATGTTATCAGAATCAGGTTTATTGTCATGAACATGTCACAAAATTTATTGCTTTGCTGCCATTATTGTCTGCTATAAATTACTTAAAAAAAAATATTTAGTGCAAAATAAGAGAAAAAAGTGAGGTAGAGTCTGTGGTTCATTGTCCATTCAGAAATCTGATGGCGGTGGGGGATAAGCTGTTTTTGTAACATTGGGTGTTGGTCTTCAAGCTCCTGCAACTCCCTCCTGATCACAACAGTGACAAGAGGGCATGGCCTGGGTGGTGAGGGTCCTTGATGACAGAGGCTGCATCCTTGAGATACTGCCTCTTGTAGATGTCCTCAATGGAGTGAAGACTAATTCCCACGTTGTCACTGGCTGAGTTTACAATCCTCAGTAGCCTTTTTATATCTTGTCCATTGACACCTCCATACCAGACATTAATGCAGCCAGTCAGAATGTTCTCCGTGGTACACCTGTAGATATTTGTAAGCGTCTATGGTGACATACTAAATCTTCTCAAAATCCTAACAAAATATAGCTGCTGGTGAGCCTTGATAATTGCATGAACATATTGGCCCCCAGGATAGATCTTGACACCCAGGGATTTGAAGTTCTTTACCCGCTCCACTGCTGACCCCTAGACGATGACTAGTTTGTGTTCTCCTGGTTTCCCCTTCCTGAAGTCCACAATCAATTTTGCTGATGTTGAGTGCAAGATTGTTGTGACACAAATCAATTAGCTGATCTATCTCACTCGTGTACGCTTACTCATTGGCATCTGTGATTCTGCCAACAACCGTGGTGTCATCATCAAATTTGCAGATTGCATTTGAATTGTGCCAAGCCACAGTCATGGGTGTAAAGAGAGTAGAGCAGTGCACTGAGCACGCAACCTTGAGGTGCACCTGTGCTGATAGTCAGTGAGGGGAAGGCATTGTTAACAATTAGCAATGACTGTGGTCTTCCGAAGAAGTAGTCAAAGATCTAGTTGCAGGGAGAGGTGCAGAGGCCTTAGTTTTGAAACTTACTGACCAGTACTGAGGGGATGGATGATGGTGATGAAAACTGAGCTGTTGTCAATCAAAAACACTCTGATGTACATATTGCTGTTGTCTAGGTGATCCAGGGTGGAGTGGAAAGTCAGCGAGATTGCATCTGCTGTGGAACAATTGTGGTGGTCAGTGAATTGTTACTTATAATCAACATTTAAGATAATTTCTTGACACTATATTTGATGCAAATTTGGAAATATATGAAAATCATATTTTATTCCCCCATTAAGAAATCTTCACCTGCTGGATTTTTTTCATTTTTCCTGAAAATCATATTTTTGCTGTGGATCATTTTCTTTTTTTGGCAAATCTCACACTCCATTTCTACATCGTCATCACTGCACCAAGCTGCAATCTCCAGCGACAGACAAGATCTCAATTTGTAAGTATTTTGCCTGAACAGCAGGTGCTGATAAAATAGGATATATTAAAAAAACCTCAACGATTGATCATGCATTGGCATGGTTTCATACGAACTATATCAACTATAAATTACATTGAGTTTCATGATTATTCTCATGTTCCCTTTCCTGATGCCACTCCGCTGCATGCCTGGGAAAAATGGGGGAGCAGAAGTATGGTGTTCCAATGCTCCTCTGCAGGGTCTGACTGTGTGGCTGTTCTGCCCCATGGTCCTGCACAGGTTTTAATTTTTTTGAGAACGGGGATGGGTTTCAGTTTTAACAGTAATGCCCAGATTTTGATCTCCAAATAGTGACATCCACACTCAGCAGCCCAGACCCTTGAGCTCCGGGGAACAGTGGACCAGCACAGGGAAGCAGAGCGGGTGAATGTTTCCCTCCCCCCACCCCTAAATACTCCCTGGGAAGGAGAAGCCTGAGAGGTTCCAACAGCAGCAGACTAGTGCGGGCTCAGCCGATCAAGACCTCACTCCAGGCTGCAGTAGGAACAAGGTATTAAGACCGGGATTCATGAGGGTGCCAATGGGCAGCAGGGCAACCAAAAGGCCTTGGGGGCAGACAAGAAAACTGGTGGCACTACCAGAGCTGCTGTAAGAGCAATGCTGCCGTTGGTGCAGATCCACTGGGAGTTAAATCTCAGCGCTCCCCCCGTGGGTTCCAAACATCCAGTTTGACTACCGTTGGCTCTGTACATGCTTTAAACAACCTGTTAAAGGAGCTGATGGTGGTTTATTTTAAAATTCTATCACCAAGGGGTTTGGAATCCACGATTGGCAGCAGCCACAAGGGTTTGCAGACTCTAGAGAAGGAGTCGACTGGCACAGGGCACCAGAAAACATGGAGAATACCACCCACCCCCCCATTTGAGAAGGGAAGGGGAAGCAGAGGAAATGACCCATTGATTTGTGACCACGGTACCAAACCAGTGAGGGGCTGAGGCTCAGAAACACACAGGAGGGCTACTGGTGTCTTAAGGGGAGGTATACACGTGGGATGCGGGCTGCTGGTGACTGTGAGAAAGGACTCACACCAGGCTGCCGACTGCTGGGGACTGGCTCAAGACTGACTGAAGGGTATCATGTATTGGAATCGAGATCAGAGAGATGCTGGAGGTTTCCTGATTGTGTCAGAGGTGTGTACCTGGAGCTCAGGTAGCTGATGGCTCCGAATGAATGCTGTGGGGCTGCGGAGGCTTCGGGAGCCTTCCAAACCAGGGGCATTTTGAGGCCCTGGTGGGGGAACTTTCTTTTGCTTCTATTTCTCTGGCTGTAAGTGGAGCAAGGCAATTTTTGCTGATAGCAAATCTCTGTTTTACTTATGGTAGAAAAAGGAAATTTTCTGTAATATGACATTTTATGTTTTATTACACGACAATAATTTTGAATCTTCAAAAATGCTTTGTGGATTCGGAAACAAGAACTGATGGGGGTGGGTGAATTGAATTCCTGGAGGTTGGGTTTACCGTTGGACAGGAGAGCAGACTGTAGCAGACCATGTGTAGGTTACAGGGTTGCAGGGGGTAGCAATGGTATAAACAGACACTCGCTGACTCTGAAGGGTGTCTCTTTTGTTCTCTTGTCTTAATAAAGGTACTGGATTGAAGGAGCCTATTGTGTGCCTTTACAGGGCTGTGGTGATATGTTTCCTCCATTGTATATAGTTATCGTTGACTGCCGTATATATGGAGTTGGCCCATCCACTGATGGCTCATACCCTATCACTCCTCCCCCGTGGTCTTGGGCCATAAAGGTCGAGTCATCTCTCCCTTCCCTCCATTCCTATACCTGGATACTGGCCAGCAAGGTTCTTCAGTATATTAAAGCTTATCATTCCCTCAGCCAAAGGACAAACAAAGGACAAACATTTTTTTCTGTATTTTATGTACATAGCTAAAAAATGAAACCTTGATCTTTGAATTGATACTGAGACAATAATGGCACAAGGCCATTGCTTGTTCATCCCTGATTTAGACTAGTAAGAGAACATCACATCACAGAAGACAAACATCAGGACTGATTCAAACTAACATTTGAAGTTACCTACCAAAAGCTTGATCAAAGAGGAATATTTAATAAAAACTTTTAAAATGAAAGAATCCAAGGTAGAATGATGGAGAAGCCTGGTAAATATTTAGGGCTTCCGCAGTTGAAAGCAGGGTAAAAACAGTTGAAGTTGTGTAAAGCGTAATTGGAGGAGAGCACAGATGTTGCAAGATTGTATGAGTTATGAGATAAAGAGGGATTAAAGCCTAAAAGGCGCAGTATCCTAGAATTTTAAATTGTGTTTGTTGATCAAGAAGGAGATCAGGGCTAATAGAGATCTGAATGACTGGAGTGATACAGTAAAACCACTGAGGGAAGAGTGCTGAGGCAGTGGGAAATTTACTTCAGTGATATTTATTCTGTTCATCAACATCATGCTGACGTGCAGAATAAGTTTTATAGACTGCATGTGCCAATATCGGGTTTAAGATGATTTCATAAATTAGACAGCATTTATTATATTTTACCGAATTATGAAATTTAAAATGTTCCAATGAAGAAAATGTTTGACCAAAAACCGCATCTATCTCTTCTTGTGACTGCAACATGGCAAAACAAGTATGCTTTCCCTTTGATCCAACACAAGTTAATCCTAACCTTCCTCCATCCAAACTTGAGCAAAACCAGGGGGAATGGAAAATTAGAGTTAAAAATATATATATATATTAAAAAGTCTCATGCCTTTGCTTTTAACATATAAAATGAAGGTGAAAATTAACATCAGGCACTAACAAATGAACACCGATTTTCAGAAGGGAAAGGAAACAAAATAGTTAAGAATTCCAAAGGCTGTGATTTGTACATGTATGATGAAGCAAAGTGCATCCAGGACAAATACAGTCAGTAAACTCATCACAAGTAGGATTTGGGCCCATTGAATCCTGTTAAATGGGGCAGATCAAATTGAATGCGAGCAGTCATTTTGTTATGCTGCTTTAAATGCACATTTTGAGTAGCTGTGATCAAACAGAATCTGAAACAATTACCAGCAATCAGAGCAGAAATTTATTTCCAATTTAAAAGTTGCACTTCATGGTAGCAAACAGCAGCATTTCAAGAAATCTCTGGCCATCAGTGATAGCTTCCATCTTAAGCTTAGTTCCCCAAATCAGTACTGGGATTTGGAATATTTTTAATATTTATGATTGGGGTGGAAAAAAAATCTCAATCCTTGAGATAAACAATAGATACCATCTGAAAGAGAGCTCTGATTCTCTATTATTTCAAGTGTATAAATGAGGTTTATTTATGGCACGTGGGAAATAATTTAAAAAAAAATCAATGGAATTGTTTGCATTCTCTTACACACATGAATTAATTGCAAATACAGTAGAACTAAATTGCAAGATTACATGAGTTAATTTATTTACATTGTCTCAAGGGATTCCTGGGTGGTGGTTGTAAAAGCAGCACACAAAGCAATCTGTAAAATGCTAGTTCAACTGAATTTATAACATAACTTTATTTTCTTTTAAATAAACATTAATTTTTCTTTGCAACAGGGAGAATTTATTCAAGAGAAGTTAATGCACCAGCAGACATAATTCTTCACAGAAAATTATTTTTAACTTCGATTCTATCATCCAAAGGTGCTTTGGATCTGGTACGTACCCCACCAGGCCAAGCAAAGTTTCGGGATCGTCTTAGGAAAACAGAGAAGTTTCGTTAGGTTTTGGAATTGCAACAGATATCTTGCCAAATTATATGGGCTTATTTCCAAGCCATGGAAATTAGCAGCAGATGGTGATGTTATTGGCACTTAATCCGCAGCCAAGAGATGGAAATATGAAGATTAAGACAGCAAAGAGTAACATCACATCTTATCTAGGCATTCCAATAATAATAACAGAAATAAGGTATCTTAAATTTCTGGGTTCTGTGGGATGTTAGTGTTATATTCTTGAAAAGTGATTTTCTATTATAAATTGCCCTCATCAAGCCTTCTTGGGAAGGTGCACCAAATCATTTGAAAGCAGCGAATTGAGAGGTGACAGAATGCTCATTTTAATTCTATGTTACTTCCATATTAATGGGATCGATATGCAGAATATTTCTTAGGAAACCAAGTTAATGAAATCAATTGTAGGACGAAGAACATTAAGGCCATTGAAATTATTAGAGGGTTAACAGGTTGAGCGGGTTATGTCTTGATCGGCGTGTCAATCTATATTGGACAATAGGTTTCTGTTACTGGATTTTCTCGTGGAAAGATTGAATTTTTGGCATCATTGAAATTAAAATTTTTCAGCATGATGGGGCAACACTTGTTGTGAGAGTCAAAGACTCGTTGCTTACGATTGTTGGTTTGGCTGTGGGCTTCAGTGGTGTCCTAGGGTCCGGAGGCTGTGTCCATTCAGTATCTTACAGTGCGCATGGACTATGGACTGGGGGTTGGAGCATGCGTGGGGGTTGTTTATGGTTGGAAAAGTTAGTTAGCCTGCATTGGAGGGGTAGACAGTGGGTGAGTGAGGCTCTGATATTTCCTGTTGACCATTACCGAGGAGATTGATCATAACACGTTACATTATCGAAGAGACTGGTCATTATACATTAGATGGTAGATATTGACTGTTACCAAGTTTAAGAAAGTTACCATGGACGTTATGAGTTTTTTTTGTGCTAATTAATAAACCGCTTTAAAACTCATCTGGACCATCTGAATTCCTCACACACGTCAAAGTAAAGAGCCCACTTAGCCTCCGAGCGGCTTTTTCTATGGATAGTAGTCACTACATCTATGACTGAACTGATTGAAGAGACAATGTTGAAACAGTCCTCACATCCCTCTTCACTTTGGAGTGATACTAAAAGCAATATGGCGGCCAAATTGGAAATGCCGAACCAGGCTGCTGACAGCAATCCACCTCCATCAGTCTGAGCAGCGGCCAAAGAGGAGTCCAGGGCTTCTAATCTTAGAGCAGAACATCCTATTAACATGTTGGCAGTCATTTGTCAAGAATCACAGCAATATCATTGATTGCTGCTGTGGTGGAAACTCGCTCATTGACAGCAGTGCATCTCAGACATAAGAAATGGTAGGATTACTTTTGTGGATTCCTTCTGTGTATTTTTTTTTAATACTTTATTTAAAAATTTTCTATACATGTAATTGACAAACTTAAATAAAATCGTGGTGGCTAAGTTAAAAAAAATTACAATGGTTATCTTTTTTGGCTTGGCTTCGCGGACGAAGATTAATGGAGGGGTAATGTCCACGTCAGCTGCAGGCTCGTTTGTGGCTGACAAGTCCGATGCGGGACAGGCAGACACGATCGCAGCGGTTGCAGGAGAAAATTGGTGGGTTGGGGTTGGGTGTTGGGTTTTTCCACCTTTGTCTTTTGTCAGTGAGGTGGGCTCTGCGGTCTTCTTCAAAGGAGGTTGCTGCCCGCCAAACTGTGAGGCGCCAAGATGCACGGTTTGAGGCGATATCAGCCCACTGGCGGTGGTCAATGTGGCAGGCACCAAGAGATTTCTTTAGGCAGTCCTTGTACCTCTTCTTTGGTGCACCTCTGTCACGGTGGCCAGTGGAGAGCTCGCCATATAACACGATCTTGGGAAGGCGATGGTCCTCCATTCTGGAGATGTGACCTATCCAGCGCAGTTGGATCTTCAGCAGCGTGGATTCAATGCCTATTATTATTAAAGAAAACCCATAAACTAAACAAAGAAAGTAGTGACAACAAAATAAGTCTTAAGTATGCAATTTTCTGAATTACTCCACTTTGTGAGAACTCCCAGAGAAATTTAGTCCATCAAAGAAACAGTAACATCAGCAAGTCTTCTTATTCCTAATTCCTTCTGAACTCTTGGAAGATTTTGTGCAAATTCTTCAGCTTGAACAAAACTCGAAATAAAAACTTTCTTTCTCCACCAGATATGAAGATCTTCAAGGTCGCTGGATGATGCAGTACAAACCAATATCCTTTCTCCCATAGAATTTTCTTAACCAGGTTAAATTCTCTTCTTTTTAATAAATCTGCAATCATAGAATAAAACTTTGGCCCTTTCGTCCTCAAGTGGGCCTCCTCTTAACCTTGGCTTTTCTGCTACCAAAGTAAGATCTTCTCTTTATCTTGGTATTGAATGAATTTAACTAACACAGATCATAGATTTTGAGTTGGAAGTGGTTTTGTTCTGAGAGCTCTGTGTGCTCTTTCAATTTTTATGGGACATTCAAAATGTTCAACTCCCAACATTTCAGGAATATATTCTGTATAAAAGCCAATTAAATCTTGCTTTTCCATACCTTCTTTAAGATTCACTACCTTAATATTGTTTCTCCGACTGAAATTTTCAAATATATCCATTTTTTGCTGTAACGTCTGATTCTCCATAGTTAAGGTTGTGGTTGCATCTTCCATTTAGTTACTCTGTCTACTACATGTTGCACATCTTCTTGCATTTTTTTCATTGTCCCTTCTAATTTATCCAATTTTTTTCTTCATTTTATTGACAGCCTCCAAAACTTTGTTTATTTCTCCCTTTGCTATTCCTTGAAATTCTGATAATAACTCAATATTAGATATGTTTTTAGCTTTAATTTTGGTTCTACTCTTACAAATTTGTACCTTTTTTTGTTACCTCCTCTTCCTGCAATTGCTCTCCTTCTTGGTTTTCATCCTCTTTGCTGCTGGATGCCTGTGAGCCCAAGTCTTCTTCCTCCGATGGCATCGCTGAAGGCCCCCGTCGTCCGCGCGTGCGCATGTCACTTCCAGTTTCTTCTTCGAAGCCATCTCTCGATCGTTGCTAGAGAGTGACGTCAAAAGGAAGCACCTCAAGTGGATTACTTACTCAGGAAGCAGCTCAAGCGCTAGCTCCCTGTTTCTCACCAGTGTTAGGCCTCAACACTCTTCTTGTCGCCTCATCACGACGGACTCCGAGGAAGGCTGCAGCAGTTTTTTTTTCGAGACATGTCTAGAAGTATTGTCAATGTATTAAAATATCTTTCAGTAATTTTTAATTGCTCACAACATTACATATTTAAACGTTTTTCATACAACTTTCCGAGGAGGGTTAGGTTCCAGGTCCTATCCCTAAGCCATCATGTGACATTTCCTCCCCGCTCCCCCGTGTGTATTTATTTAATTCAAACACAGTTTGGAGGTGCTGCTGCTAACCCATTGGGAATGTTGATCTTGTGCTCGTCTTGTGCGTGTTTGGTGCTCGAGCTCAGCAGACGGTAGGATAGAGACGCATAAAATGAAGTGACGCCGTCACTGAGGTGCGATTAAAACCACTGCAGAAGGCATCGACTAAATTGAAAGTCAGCAACTTGGAAATGGCTGAAGATGTGTCACAAAATGATGGTGAAGAGGATGAAAATGCAAAGGATGTGCAATTCAAACTGGAGAAAGAATCGAATATTCATGCCACATCTGGCATACAGGATGAAATACAACCAGATGACAGTGGGTCAAATGTTGGAAGCAGAAGAAGAAAAGGAAGTTCTTCTCCATCAAAGTTCCAGAGTCTCCAATGCAATATCTGCATGTTAAAAGGCTCAGGCTGGAGTGGCTGCCCTTGTTGCGCGACAAAGAGGCTTCAGGATAAACAGGCCTTGGAAGTGCAGGAGCAGCAGCTAAAGAGGGAGAAGGAGTAGCTGGAGCTTGGATGCAAATATTGCTGCTAATATGGCCAAGGTGAGGGTACCAGGAGCCTCAAAAATGTTCAAAGTCACTTATGGGACATGACTGATAGGACGGCGTCATATTTTGAGAAACCAATTAATGCTAAGGCAGATCCTTTTGTGCCAGTTACAAGACATGCACATGCATGGACAAATCCGCCCAAAGCTCAAAGTTACCAATCCAGACATACCAATAACAACCACTGCAGACAGAGCCGTAGCTCAAAGCCAATCTTTCACCACAGCTCCTTTGTCACTCCAGTCAATCATCAGAAATCCCGGTGAACAAGCACATTTGACATCTCCAGCTACATGACCTGCTACAAGCAATGGTGAACAGAGTAATGTAGTCAGAGCCATAGAAAGGCAAAATGAAATCACTGCATTATTGGTCCAGCTGCAGTGTCTCTCTTCCATGCCCAAGAAGGAGATTCAAGCTTTAGATGGTGACCCCCCCTTCAGTATCAAGTGTTCATTAAATCTTTTGAACATAGTATTGAAAGCAAGAACAAAAACTCCAGAGATTGTCTCTATTATCTGGAACAGTAGACAAAAGAGCAGCCAAGGGAACTCATAAGGAGTTGTCTACATATGACCTTGGTCAGAAGATTTGGGAAGGCGAAGGACAATTTTGGCAACAAGAACAAAATTGCTAAAGCTTATTTGGAAAAGGCTCTTTCATGGTCATCAATAAAACCGAATGATACAAAGGCTCTTCAGGCATTCGCCTTCTTTCTTTGAGGGTGTTGCAATGCCATGGGAGATATCACCTACATGCATGAGCTTAACATGCCTGCTAATATGTTGGTCACCATAAGGAAGTTGCCCGACTATCTGAGGGATATACGAAGAACTGTGGCCTTTATGTTCCAGATCAAAGAGCTACCTTTAAGGATTTGGTGGATTTCGTTGAATGGCAAGTGCAGATTGCAACAAATCCAGTATTTGGAGATATCAAAGATGGTCCAACAGTGAGCAGAGATCTGGGGAGGTCCAAGTCACAGCCGCATCGAAGAAAAAAAGGAAGTATCTTTGCCACCACTACAACCGATGCAGATAAGGAAAATGATGGGGAAACTAGGGAAAAGGAAAGTTTGCCTGCTCTAACGAGCAGTTCGTTCGGTGGAGGTGGACATGCTTTGGATATGTGTCCACAATTGGAAAAGAGGGCACATAGTGAGAGAATTGCTTTCCTAAAAGAAAATGGAGTATGCTTTAACTGTCTGTGTGAAGGACACTTCAGCAAATCTGCAAGAAGTGACGAATGTGGTTTCAGGCATCCCAGAATACTGCATATCCACCAAAGAAAGAAGGAATTGGAAAAGGAGCAAGCAGAAAGAATGGAAGCAGCTGAAAACTGTGCTGTAACCTCTGTTCTGACAAGTGGTCTTACTGGGGCTGGTGAAAATAACTGCAAACTCTCAATAGACACTATTGACAAAGCTGTTAAAAATAACATGATATTGTTAAAGGGCCACTGGTCCATTTGTGGAATTCAAATTTCTTTATATAATGCTGTGACAGTGGAAGAAACCCAAAAACTGGCTGTGTTTATTTTTGTTGTTTTTGGGACCTTGTCCCTTGCTCACTACACAGACTTTGCTAGTTTCGAGTGATGGTAGAGCTCACTCTTACTATATCTGGTAACTCCTGGCTTTATGAAGAACAAAGAAAGAAGATCTACATAATATTGGAATTTACTGTATTTGATTGTTATTTATAGTTGCATTATTATTATTTGAGACAATAATTCAACACCGTGAGTAGGAAAGGGCTTTGGCAAATACTAGAGTGCCTCGAATGCCCCCCAAAGTTCCTCAACATGGTTATCCAACTGCACGAAAACCAACAAGGTCAGGTCAGATACAGCAATGAGCTCTCTGAACCCTTCTCCATTAACAATGGCGTGAAGCAAGGCTGCGTTATCGCACCAACCCTCTTTTCAATCTTCTTCAGCATGATGCTGAACCAAGCCATGAAAGACCTCAACAATGAAGACGCTGTTTACATCCGGTACCGCACGGATGGCAGTCTCTTCAATCTGAGGCGCCTGCAAGCTCACACCAAGACTCAAGAGCAACTTGTCCGTGAACTACTCTTTGCAGACGATGCCGCTTTAGTTGCCCATTCAGAGCCAGCTCTTCAGCGCATGATGTTCTGTTTTGCGGAAACTGCCAAAATGTTTGGCCTGGAAGTCAGCCTGAATAAATCTGAGGTCCTCCATCAGCCAGCTCCCCACCATGACTACCAGCACCCCCACATCTCCATCGGGCACACAAAACTCAAAACGGTCAACCAGTTTACCTATCTTGGCTGCACCATTTAATCGGATGCAAGGATCGACAACGAGATAGACAACAGACTCGCCAGGGCAAATAGCGCCTTTGGAAGACTACACAAAAGAGTCTGGAAAAACAACCAATTGAAAAACCTCACAAAGATTAGCGTATACAGAGCCGTTGTCATACCCACATTCCTGTTCGGCTCCAAATCATGGGTCCTTTACCGGCATCACCTACGGCTCCTAAAACGCTTCCACCAGCGTTGTCTCTGCTCCATCCTCAACATTCATTGGAGCGACTTCATCTCCAACATCGAAGTACTCGAGATGGCAGAGGCCGACAGCATCGAATCCACGCTGCTGAAGATCAAACTGCGCTGGATAGGTCACATCTCCAGAATGGAGGACCATCGCCTTCCCAAGATCGTGTTATATGGTGAGCTCTCCATTGGCCACCGAGACAGAGGTGCACCAAAGAAGAGGTATAAGGACTGCCTAAAGAAAGCTCTTGGTGCCTGCCACATTGACCACCGCCAGTGGGCTGATATCGCCTCAAACCGTGCATCTTGGCGCCTCACAGTTCGGCGGGCAGCAACCTCCTTTGAAGAAGACTGCAGAGCCCACCTCACTGTCAAAAGACAAAGGAGGAAAAACCCAACACCCAACCCCAACCCACCAATTTTCCCTTGCAACCGCTGCCACCGTGTCTGCCTGTCCCACATCGGACTTGTCAGCCACAAACAAGCCTGCAGCTGACGTGGACATTACCCCTCCATAAATCTTCATCTGCGAAGCCAAGCCAAAGAAAGAAGAAGAAAGAATTAGAGGCTAGTGTAAGAGCCAAAAGCTCAATTCTTACCGCTGTCGGTTTGGCTGCGGGCATTGGCAGCGTGCCGGGGTCCGGAGTCTGCACATGTTCGGTATCTTCCAGTGTGCATGCACTATGAGTTGGGTATTGGCACATATGTAGGTGTTGCATGCAATTAGAGTGGTTAGTAAGCCTGCATTGACTGTAATGGTGGGATAGATGATGGGTGAGTGAGGCTCTGATATTTTCTGTTCAATGCTATCAAAGAACTTGATCATTACATGGTACATTACTGAAGAGACTGGTTGTTATATGTTAGAAGTTATACATTGACTGTTACCATTACCAAGTTTAAGAACTTTACCTTGGACATTACAAGTCTTTTGGTGTAAATTAATAAACCACTTTAAAACTCATCTGGACTTCATTGTGAATTTGTCAAATGCGTCAAAGAGTCCACTTAGGCTCCAAGTGGCTTTTATATGGATAGTAGTCATTACACTTTTGAAGAAAGGGAAAAAAGTAAATATTGAACGACTGCAATATCTTTGTTGTCAAACATGAAAGTCTACAGATGCTGTGATTGTAGAACAAACACAGACAGCTGGAGGAACTCAGCAGGTCTCACAGTGTCCAGAGGAGATCAAGATATATAGGGATAGGGTAATCTTGAAGAAGGTCTCAGGCCTGAGACCTACGAGTTCCTCAAACATTTATGTGCAATAATTTTGTTTTTCTCTCTCTCTCCCTCTTTCTCCCTGTCTGTCTCCTTAATCTTCTAACATTTTCAGTTTTTAACTCCCTTCATGATAAACTAGGGTTACTGAATCCTGATGATTCAATCAAATTGTAACCAAGGGTGTAGTGCTGCCGGAGCGCCGCTTCAGGATCTCTGCCCTCCCCCCCCCCCCCCACCTCCCCAACCCTGCTGCTGAGCGCTATACTGGACATACAGGAAATCTGTTTCTTCCACGACTGTTCACTCTCAAATATAACATGGCTGCCACCAAGGCCAGGTTTCGCGAGACCTCTTTGTTGCTGTTTTTGGTGAGCTCCTGCACCCTAAAAAATGAGCACTGCAACCTTTCAACATAATAAAAAAACAAAAAGGAATCAAACTACGAAATTTTATCCATTGCAAAAAAAAGTTATCTGTTGGAGATCCTTTCAAAGTGACCACAGTAATATACCTCATTGCAAGGATAAAGGTTAACTACATCCTTCAATTGTTTACAGCCCAAATATACATATAGTTGTTCCCAAAAGTTGACACCAAAAAAATCGACATGCACCAAATTTAGAAAATAATAACAAATATATTACAAGTTTGTTTTAATTACTATCAGTTATTTCATAATTTTAACTGAGGAGCTTCTGGAAGCAGCACATATAATAGAGGGACCAGTGGGTCGTTGACAAGAGAGCAACCTCTTCTTCAAAGTCAGCAAGATTTGGGAGCCATCATTAGCTTCAGAAAGATGGGTGGAGCCCACTCCCCTCCTGCATCAATAGCGCTGAGGTGGACATCTCCAGTGACTTCCCCAGATCAAACCACGGAGAAAATGCACCAATGCCTCAACTTCCTCATAAACCTGAGGAAATTCACCTGTATCCTTGAATGACTTCCACTGAGGCACCATCAAAACATCCTGTCTGGAACTGCTAATATGGGAACTGCTCCGCCCAAGACAGAAAGAACTTGCAGAGTTGTGAGTGTTTCTCAGACCATCACACAAACACCCTCTCCTCCATCAGCTGTGTTTACACTTCCCACTGCCTTGGAAAAGTAGCCAATATATTAAGACTAATTCCACCCCGGCCACACTCTTTTCCTTGCTCCTGTCAGGAATTATATCAACAAGTCTGTGATCATACACCACCAGATTCAAGAACAAATTCTTCCTGCCATTATCAGTCTCCTGAACTGCATACAGGTAAAATGATGTTGCCTTTCCTCTGTTCTAATCTCCAATTCGTTGAGAGAGATCCTGACACTAGTTTGGCAGAGGATAATCATGAAAACGTGCCTTAGCATATACTGTAACTTAATTATCTACTTTTGCCCCAAGCTCACCTTACACTCTCATGTCACAATGTTGGAGTTATTGAATAAAGAAATAGATAATTCAGCCACCAAGTCCATGTCAATCATCATGGTACATGTCAAGACTAATTCCATTTAGGTCCGTGGCCTTCGACTTCTTGGTGGTTCAAGTGTTTTTAGAGATGCTTTTGAAATGTCACAAGCATCTGGTTCCAGCATTTTCTCAGGCTACATGTTGCAGATTTCAGTCATTTGGAGTGAAGAAATCTCCCTCATGTTTCCTCATCTAAACCTTCCACCTCTTTCTTTGTAGATATGCGCTCCTGTTTTAGACATCCCCACTATTCCTTAACCAAAGTTAAGAATGGATTTTAGCTCGAGAAGGTTCTGCCATTTTTCTGACAGTTTTGAAACCTCAAAGGTAACCTGTTCCATTGTTACTCTCATCCTGTTCCTCATCCTCTTAAGTGCAGAGCAGATTGAAAGAACAAAAGTTTTTAAAATGCTGTGTCAGGATGGGATTTATCATGGTTTTTTTTTTAATATTATTTGTGAGATGACTGTCATCAGAAGATAAAAACTGCTGACAAATAATTTTTAAATGCAAATTTCTTCAGGGTCAAAGGAATCTTTGCTGTTTCAAAAGCTTTATTGTTTTCAATTATTCCTTATTCACAAAAAAAAATTACTGAAACTACAAAGAAAGTATTTGTAATGAAGACATGTTTGTCCTCAGGCGACTTGCATATGAATTGCATTGTACTGAAGGTTGAACGACAAGAACTTGTAACTTATTTTTTCTTTGGCTTGGCTTCGCGGACGAAGATTTATGGAGGGGGTAAAAAGTCCACGTCAGCTGCAGGTTCGTTTGTGGCTGACAAGTCCGATGCGGGACAGGCAGACACGATTGCAGCGGTTGCAAGGGAAAATTGGTTGGTTGGGGTTGGGTGTTGGGTTTTTCCTCCTTTTTCTTTTGTCAGTGAGGTGGGCTCTGCGGTCTTCTTCAAAGGAGGTTGCTGCCCGCCAAACTGTGAGGCGCCAAGATGCACGGTTTGAGGCGTTATCAGCCCAATGGCGGTGGTCAATGTGGCAGGCACCAAGAGATTTCTTTAGGCAGTCCTTGTACCTTTTCTTTGGTGCACCTCTGTCACGGTGGCCAGTGGAGAGCTCGCCATATAACATGATCTTGGGAAGGCGATGGTCCACCATTCTGGAGACGTGACCCATCCAGCGCAGCTGGATCTTCAGCAGTGTGGACTCGATGCTGTCAACCTCTGCCATCTCGAGTACTTCGACGTTAGGGGTGTAAGCGCTCCAATGGATGTTGAGGATGGAGCGGAGACAACGCTGGTGGAAGCGTTCTAGGAGCCGTAGGTGGTGCCGGTAGAGGACCCATGATTCGGAGCCGAACAGGAGTGTGGGTATGACAACGGCTCTGTATACGCTTATCTTTGTGAGGTTTTTCAGTTGGTTGTTTTTCCAGACTCTTTTGTGTAGTCTTCCAAAGGCGCTATTTGCCTTGGCGAGTCTGTTGTCTATCTCATTGTCGATCCTTGCATCTGATGAAATGGTTCAGCCGAGATAGGTAAACTGGTTGACCGTTTTGAGTTTTGTGTGCCCGATGGAGATGTGGGGGGGCTGGTAGTCATGGTGGGGAGCTGGCTGATGGAGGACCTCAGTTTTCTTCAGGCTGACTTCCAGGCCAAACATTTTGGCAGTTTCCGCAAAGCAGGACGTCAAGCGCTGAAGAGCTGGCTCTGAATGGGCAACTAAAGCGGCATCATCTGCAAAGAGTAGTTCACGGACAAGTTTCTCTTGTGTCTTGGTGTGAGCTTGCAGGCGCCTCAGATTGAAGAGACTGTCATCCGTGCGGTACCGGATGTAAACAGCGTCTTCATTGTTGGGGTCTTTCATGGCTTGGTTCAGCATCATGCTGAAGAAGATTGAAAAGAGGGTTGGTGCGAGAACACAGCCTTGCTTCACGCCATTGTTAATGGAGAAGGGTTCCGAGAGCTCATTTCTGTATCTGACCCGACCTTGTTGGTTTTCGTGCAGTTGGATAATCATATTGAGGAACTTTGGGGGACATCCGATGCGCTCTAGTATTTGCCAAAGCCCTTTCCTGCTCACGGTGTCGAAGGCTTTGGTGCTGTCAGACGAAGCGAGAGGAAACTTCCAGGCAAACCTCAAAGCAAAGCTCGACGTTGCAACCCGCCTCACGGACCCGTCCCCTGAAACCCTCTGGGATCAGTTGAAGACTACCATACTGCAATCCACTGAAGAGGTACTGGGCTTCTCCTCCAGGAAAAACAAGGACTGGTTTGACGAAAACAGCCAGGAAATCCAGGAGCTGCTGGCAAAGAAGCGAGCTGCCCACCAGGCTCACCTTACAAAGCCGACCTGTCCAGAGAAGAAACAAGCCTTCCGTCGCGCATGCAGCCATCTTCAGCGCAAACTCCGGGAGATCCAAAATGAGTGGTGGACTAGCCTCGCCAAACGAACCCAGCTCAGCGCGGACATTGGCGACTTCAGGGGTTTCTACGAGGCTCTAAAGGCTGTGTACGGCCCCACACCCCAAGTCCAAAGCCTGCTGCGCAGCTCAGACGGCAAAGTCCTCCTCAGCGACAAGATCTCCATCCTCAACCGATGGTCAGAACACTTCCAATCTCTTTTCAGTGCCAACCGCTCAGTCCAAGATTCCGCCCTGCTCCAGCTCCCTCAACAGCCCCTAAGGCTAGAGCTGGATGAGGTTCCCACCCTGGATGAGACATATAAGGCAATCGAACAACTGAAAAGTGGCAAAGCAGCAGGTATGGATGGAATCCCCCCAGAAGTCTGGAAGGCTGGCGGCAAAACTCTGCATGCCAAACTGCATGAGTTTTTCAAGCTTTGTTGGGACCAAGGTAAACTGCCTCAGGATCTTCGTGATGCCACCATCATCACCCTGTACAAAAACAAAGGCGAGAAATCAGACTGCTCAAACTACAGGGGAATCACGTTGCTCTCCATTGCAGGCAAAATCTTCGCTAGGATTCTACTAAATAGAATAATACCTAGTGTCGCCGAGAATATTCTCCCAGAATCACAGTGCGGCTTTCGCGCAAACAGAGGAACCACTGACATGGTCTTTGCCCTCAGACAGCTCCAAGAAAAGTGCAGAGAACAAAACAAAGGACTCTACATCACCTTTGTAACTTTTTACACACACAAAAAAAGTGTCAGAAGCATGAAAAACAATAAAATTAAAGCACGAAAACTTCTGAAAAACTAGTTGTCCTCATTGGTTTTGTGCTGTTAATAATAAATAATTTTTCCACAGAACCCACCTTCAGAGAGGTCCATATAAATAAATTATTGCAAGAAAGAAATGTCAGATGTAACCTTTGAGAACAATTGACTGAATAACTGAACAGACATAAAACCAATAATGCACTCTTTTTAGCCAAATAAATTTAAAGCAATCAACAAAGCCATTGTTTATATGAAAGAAAGTGAAGTTATCAAAAGAGGTGAGAGTAACACTGGAAAACCCAATCACGAAGAAAAAAAAATGCTTGGGACTTCAGAAAAAAAAAATTGTTCAGTAGATTATCATAATATTTGATGGGTTCTTTCACCATTACTTTTCAGCAGAAATTATCATCTAAGTACAATATTATGAAGAAAAAAATAACTTGCAACCAATAACATCAGAGGAAATAGGAAAGTGGACCTAAATAAATGACCACGATTTGGCTATTCAGGATGAAGATGATTTGTTAACATTATTTTTTTAATGTAGACAATGCACAAATTAAAAGAAAGATCCAAATGAAGACAAAAAAATGAAAACTTGCTTGGATTTGTTTTCAAATGCCATGATCCAGAACATTTCACAAGAGAAGCTTCCAGGATATTAATATGTTTTATGCTGTGCAATGGAATGTCAATTGTCACTGCAGCACCTCTAGTGGCTTCAGAGTTTGGCACAATTAGTGGCAGGGAATCAGTAATATTTCCAGAGAGACATATATAGGAAAAAGACACAAATAATCCTTGGGGGGAAAAAAAAGTCAGCTCTTTTCAGGTTGAGGTTAATACAGAAAACTTTCCCAATACTTGGAA